>NC_056737.1:653311135-653476135 GCF_019279795.1 Protopterus annectens
AGATGAGGTGAGAGAGGTGTGTCCACTGGGACTGGTCTTCTCAAATGTGCTATGATGTTACAGTTTTAGAAAATATGTGGGTTAGTAATAGTCAACACAATCCAGGATTAGTTATAACAGCATGCATAAATATTCCCATTAACCCAAAGCAACAGATCTGGAACAGTTGCATAGCAAACAAAACACATGCATATATGGAACCACAGTGGCCATTATAATGGCATGCAGGTTACATTGATAGCAACAGGCCACCAATGATAGTATTTCTACATGTAACATTAATAGAAGCACATTTCAATATTTGTTGAACAATAGGACATATGGCCCAACAGTATGTTTGGTGTAAACATACCGATTGATTTGTGTGTTTAGATTGTTGTTGCAGACATGGTGGGGAGAGAAAGAGATGTCAACTAACGACTTGTATATCCTTGCAGTGCTCACAACTTTAATGATCATTGCTCTAATCATTACTCTACAGGTATTATTACAATACCCTATGGCCTTGGTTTGGGCAGTGGTATGTTTGCACACAGTGTATACTTCAACTGTCTTATAACTAAATTCTACTTCTCTTACCTAGCAGACCTGTGGAGGGAATGTTTGTTAAAATTATCTGACTGTTTCTATGGATATTCCCAGATTCCTTGTTAAAATTATGCACATACCTCTCAATCTCTTAATGCACAACATGTGGACAAAGCTTGACAACATGGGGGTACAAATAGGGACATATTTTGAATATTGCTCATAAACGTTTAGACAGTTGCTAGAGTAACAGAATTTGTTTTAATGTACATTTTCTGAAGGATATGAAGTCTGACACTCAAATGTATGTCATTATTTGGTGACTACAATCCTGAGATCATCCCAGTGATTTACCCGGAAAAAAGAGGAACAGGCCAAAAATATGAGCCAAATATATGGACATTCTAGGAAAATCTGTACAGTTGAGAGGTATGATTTATGCATACAGCTTACTACCACTCCCAGGATTCGAACCATGGCTGTGTATTCTAAAAATACAACCATTTCTGTTTCATCAGAGTGAGATATTTAAAAACTTCTCTCTGTGCCTTCAGTGTTTTCTGTCTAAGTCTCTCTTGTTTATACAATCTGACCTTGTAATTACAACAGTCTTATATAGAGATTCCTAGACATATTTTTATGAAACACAGTGTGAGAACAGTGGTTGACACAACAGCACTATTCTGATATCAGATCTTGGTGAATGCTACATGTCAGGCCATACAATACCAGAGTAAACACTACCAGTCCAGGATTTAAAACTTTATTGCCAGGCAGTTATAGTTTTTTTACCTTAAAGACCTGTGGAGGGAATGTTTGTTAACACTACCTGACTGTTTCTACATATATTCCCAGATTTCTAGTTAAAATTATGCACATACCTCTCAATCTCTTAATGCACAAACTTGACATCATGGGGTACAAATAGGGACATATTTTCCATATTGCTCTTATAAACTTAGAGAGTTGCTAGAGTAACAGGATTTGTTTTAATATGCATTTTCTGAAGGATTAGAATTCTGAAACTCAAATGTATGTCATTAATTAGTGACTACAATTCTGATATCATCCCAGTGATGTGCCAGAGAGAAAGAGAAACAGGCCAAAATATGTGCCAATTATCTGGACATTCTGTGAAAATCTGTACAGTTGAGAGGTATTATTATGCATACAGCTTGCTATCAATCCCATGATTTGAACCATGGCTGTGTGTGCAAAAGATACAACAATTTGTGTTTCATCAGTGTGAGCTTTTTAGAAACTGCTGTCTTTGTCTTGAGTGTTTTCTGTCCAAGTCTCTCTTGGTTGTACAATCTGACCTTGTACTTACAACAGTCTTATACAGACATTCCTACACATATTTTTTATGTAGCACAGTGTGGGTAACAGTGGTTAACATAGCATTGCTATTCAGAGAATGCAACACTAAATGCTATACACTACCAGAGTAAACAAAACCAGTCCAGGATTTAGAACTTTATTTCCAGGCAGTTACGGTTTTAATTAAATATCACCAATATGGAACTATTACTGTCATTTTGTCTGGTTTATTCAGTACAACCCATACACAGTTTTTTATACTGCCAGGTGACTTTCTACTACTTTATTTATTTGGTATGACTACTACAATCAGGATTGTTACTCACCAGCCTCACGATGCAGCCTTTGCTACCTACTGGCAAGGGCTTCCTGATTTACAGCCTGCTCAGTTGCAGCTGTAAAGTGTGTAGAGAAATATTTAGGCATACCTATCCATCACATACACAGGCTGCACTTTGGTAAACATTTATTGCTATAAATACTTACACACTGCTGGGACATCACCCCTCTGCCTTGATTCTCAGACCCACTCATCCAAGAGCTCCCACTTCCTCCACTTCAAGTTGGCACAGTGGTGCTGGACCTCCTCACCATTGCAAAGGATACCAGTGGCACTGGTGAGGTCATGGGCGAGATGGTCCCAGGCTTCTGCTTTATATTGGGAGCCATGGTACTGGCCCTGCAGCAGTCTCTCACCATATTTTTTACCAGGAGTCCTACCATGACCTTGGACTCCTGTATGCCCCAGCGCTGTGCCTGGAAGTGCATGCCCTCAACAACACCTGCCATACTGCCTACAGTGGAAGCTGCAACCACTTATGAGCTGTATTCCCACCTGCATGGTTTAAATATGGCCAATTTCCCACCCTTTGCCGTGATTGGACAGTTTTGAATATGCCGAGCTAAATTAAGCTACAGGCAAACCTGCTTAGCTAAGGTTGGCAGTGCTTAAAGGGGCAGGTTCAGCACTGCTTACCAATGGACAAATCCACTTAGCTGGGCTACTCACTGCTTAGCTCTCATATTTACACAATGCTTACACCTGGTAAGCAGAGCTGTGCATTGCTTAGCTTACTTTTTTTTTTTTTTTTTTTATAGACTATCAGCTGCATGGGATTGATTCATCATTCATTACATATTATAAATTAGTTTACTGTCCCTGACATCTCCCAATGTGCTTTCATTACATTTATTCATGTGTGACTATACTGTATGGGGCACTTGTGTTTTTATAGAGGTTTCACAACTTTGTTAAACTAAAACCTTACATCTGGACCTACTACTGTACTCTGGTTAACAAATATATGTTATTTAGTAGCTAATTATATAAAAAAATGTTTATGCACAGCTTTCATATGCAAAATTATTACAGTGGGGATCGAACCGGGAATGGCTGTTTATAAAGCATACACTCTAATCACTACACTATTGTACTACTGTTAATATTGGATGTCTCTTGATATTTAACATCTTGTGCTGTTTAAACTGGACTAAGCATAGCTAAGAAACTGGCACATCTGCACAGCTATGCTTAACCTTTATTGCATGTATAAAAAAAAAAAATTATTTGGTGTGTTTTATTATTTGTACCCTTCAGAATATCCCTGCTAATGCTGAACCTGTTATTCTATCAACTTTCTGCTTTGTGGGATGATTATCCCTTATGGCTTTGTCCACATTCCTTACTCTGATGGGTTGGGAAGGTGTGCACTATGTGCTTATGCTACATCTGTTATTCTTTCACCTTTTGCCTTGGTATGGATGATTGTCCCTTATGGCTTTAACCAAGTTTTTTACCCTGATAGTTTGGAGGTGTTTTGAGCCTTCTCGCTCATTTTAAATTGCCAAAAGTCAATTCTGGTGTGCAGGAGGCATGTGTATTGTGAGAGCACTGCTCTCAGACACACCCCCTGCACTTGTACACAGAACCATGTCCGTTTAACAGCACAGCAGCGTGTCTTCATGAATATGCATGACACGTTGCTGTGCTGTACGGGAACTGTCCCTCCCATGCAGAAATAAGCTATTTGTGTGTGGAAGTTTGCTGACTCCCAGGGAAAGTGTTTTAGAATGTTAGGTGGTCATATGTGCACAATGTCCTGTTATTGTCTATTTTCTTTTTTTCTGGTACTAGCATCCATATATCAAGGCTCATCCACAGTAATACATATCGGCCTCTTCATAAAACCATCATTAGTGATTACTAAAAGTGTTAGGCAGGGGTATCCATTAGACACCCTTTTTATTTGTCCTTGAAATTGAACCCCTTGCTATGATTTTGAAGGAAACCTTATGTGAGGGAACAGAAGCAAAATGAACCCAAAGTGAAGCTGCCTTATTTTCAGATGTTCATTTATTATTCTTAACTAACACCCCAGGTAAATGTTCCTAAAATATGGCACACCCTAAATAATTGGGGCTCTCATTCAGGCTATAAACTGAACTCTCCAAAATAAACTATGATTTTATGCCTGAAAATAAAAGTTGTTACACCTTTACTTATAATCTACCTTCTTTTACATATGTGGATACTGATTTAGCCCTAAAAATCAAACAGAATAGGGAGTTGAACTTCAGGCAGATCCATGGCACACTTACTGATTATCTCAATGAGTGGCAGCAATGGAATATCCCCTTTTAGATTAAACATTTACTAGTTAAAATGATTCTGTATCCCAAATTAGTCTCTCTCTCTCTCTCTCTCTCTCTCTATATATATATATATATATATATATATATATATATATAGTTTACCTTCATTTTGTCACATGTGCGATCATCCTGTTGTGCGACTCATATTGCCGAAATACGGAGAACATCGAGGGATCAACTGTCGAAAATGGTTTGCTGGAAAGCCATTTCCACCATTTGATCTGTGTGTTTGAATGGCAAAAAAGCATTTGCTTATTTGCCATTCAAACACATGGTAAATCAGAGTTGTCATTTTTTGCAGCTGTACTTTTGGCTTTATGCACGTCGGACACATGGCCTATGACAAAAGAAAGGTAAACCATATCTATATATATATATATATACAAACATACCTTATTGGCTTATTGGAGATTTTTCAAGTGGACAAAGACCAGAAGAATTTCTCTGGTCACCCTCGGCTTTTAGGAGAAATGACTATGCATATTATGCCTCTCAATCAAGAGGTGGTATTAAGCTCCCTAGCCTATATACAGCCTATATAGCATGTATCTTAAGAAATGCAGGGGACCTCTACAGACTGAATGAGACCCTGCCATGGATTATCTCTATGGTAGATGCTGTCTAGCCCCAGTTTCAGCTACCATTTACTACCATGAGCAGAGATAAGGGGTATACAAACTTACAATTACTGGTGGCTGTAGGTATAGGCTATTATGCCAAATACTTGTCCGTAGATACCTCTCAATATCTTAATTCTGTTAATAGACGTCTCTGTTATACCTTTAGGACTCTTGACTCTTGGATTCCAAGATGGTCGCCAGCCTGTGAACATTCACTGTCTAGAGCTCCGGAAATATCACTTTAAATCTTTGCAATCAAACCTTGTTAATCTCAAACCTTGTTAATCTCTGTTTCCCTCCCAGACCGGACAACAATATAATTTACTATCATCAGGACTAAACAGCTGGGATTATTTCTTCATTCGGCACGGCGCAAACTTTATATTTTAAATCTGAACTTAGTAACTGCAAACCTCATGGCAGCCTGAGGCCTGTACTGAACTCAGCATAGCACAGGCAGCAATCAAGAACTAAATAATCAAATATACTACCTGAAGATGCCTAACGAACAAGACCAAATGGTCTCACAAGCAACCAAAACCAAATTATCACAACTTTTTTCTCCTGAAAAGGAAACTTTAACTAAAAGACAACGAATTCAGAAACAGCAAGAAGCAACAACAAAATCCACTGCCAGAAATAAGCCTGAGGGGGTCTACTCTATGGATGAACTAAAGTCTTCCTTAATACCTATACAATCTACAATCTAAAACTTTTCTGAACAAATGAGTATGTTTGGATCGACTTTGGAACAAATTGTAACTCACCTTGACCATGCTGAAGGCACATCCACAGCAAATGAAATGAAAATAGAAGAACTCCAAAAACAGTTAAAAAATAATAAATCTATACTAGAGGAATTGCATCAAAAATCACAGACCTTGAAGCTTGAAGCAGGAGGAATAATATTCTTATACATGGGATTCCAGAATCTGTTGATCAGTCACAGCTCCAGGATACCCTTAAAAATATATTTAATACACTGTTGAAAAAAACCCAGCCACCAATGACATTGTTATAGAAAGAGCCCACAGAACCCTCTGAAGGTTTCAAGATCCTAAGTCTCCACGTCAGATCTATGCAAAAGTCTTAAGCTGCCAACATGTACATAAAATCCTCCAGGCAGAAAAACAAAAGGGTACTTTATTGTAGCAGGGGCACAAAATAACTTTTTCACAAGACATATCAATGTCTATCAAGCAGGCAAGACAACAACTGGCTCCCTACTGTGTTTTTCTCATCAACAAAAAGATAACATTTCAAATGAAATACCCCAGTACCCTTGTTTTTAAAAATAATGAACAAAAATACTCAGTCAAAAATAACTCTGAAGCCAAAACTACTTTTATTAAGGCATTTGGAGAACTTCCAAAGCTTTAAATAATCCTTAAAACAAACTTTAAACTATATTCCTCTTTTTATAACCTGACAAATGTAAGTAAAAGTGTTACCTAAAAGCTGCATTAGATGGACTGTTTTGTAAAATGTGGTCTGGAACGCTCTGGATGTCTTGCCTCATGGGCCTTCTTTACAGTTTTAAACCCCATTTGCAGTTAAAAGTTGCAAGTGCAAGTTCCATTTAGCAGGCTGAGGCTCCTGTTGCAAAGTTCCACAGTAAGGAAGGTAAATATTATCTCTGTCATGCCAGGAAACACATCTGCATCTTTTCTGGCTGTTTTTTAACTTCGTGTGTACAGAGGGACTCCCTAGGATGTAACACAGCACTATTTCCTTCCTTCCTGTAAGGATTCTCTGGGTAATGGAGTCCCAGGTCGGCAGTCATCACAAAATAAGCAAACTTTAATCACCTTAGATGAACTAACACTAGAAGTCACCTTAGTTGACCCTGCTCTCTCAAACAACCAATTCAGTAATGCTGACAGATTTATATTTTACTCACCGTGCTATAAGTCATGGTCAAGGATTGACTTCTTTCTTATCTCAGAATCCCTCTTAAATGAAAAAAAATATTTATACAAACAGTCCAAGATTTCTATCAGTTGATTCCAAAATAACTCTGAAGCTTTTCCTCTTAAACAATACCCCTAAACAAAACACCTACCACTCCTGGTCCCTAAACCCAAATCTTCTTGAAAAGGAAGAAGTAGTTAACAAAATCAACACTATACTGGATGATCTTAATTCTGACTTATTAACCTCAGAATTCACTCTGGACATTCTGTGGGCAGCCACAAAAGTTAAAATCTGGGGCTAATGATCTGAAAAGCCTTGTATCTAAAAAATAAAACTTGCTAGAGAGAAAGAGACTGAAATTAAACAGAAAATCCAAGAAATTGAAAAATCGCTCCAAGAAAATTTCTGCCCTGAACTTGAAGCCCAACACATCAACCAACAGAAATCTCTCATTCAGAGAAATGAAACTCCTAGCCAACTACTCTGAAGAGACTCAACAGGTTATTAGCTAGACTCACAAAAGCTCAACAAGACCCACCTATGATTTCACAAATTAAACATAATAACAAAATAATCACAAATAATCAAGCTATAGTACTTATCTTTGAAAATATATATGATAAACTATATGGACTACAGAAAAAAATATATCCACAGTCGCATAACTCCTTCTTTAATGCTATTACATTCCCAAAAATTGGAAAGCAACAGTTTGAAAATCTCAAATCTCCTCTAAAAATGGAAGAAATTATGGAAGCAATAAAGAGTCTCAAAAGTAACAAAGCACCAGGTACTGACGGGTTTACTTTGAATTTTTATAAAAAGTTTGCCTTAAAACTTGTCTCTAGCCTTCTTAAAGTATTTGATCATATTTGTAAACATGGCTTTGCTGATTTATATCTTAAGAACTCCAAAAAACATTTTTATTCATAAACACAATACTGACAAATCTAATCCATCAAATTATAGACCTATTTCACTTATTAATGTAGATGTCAAAATTCTGGCTAAGACTCTAGCCAATAGAATTAAACAAGTCAATTAGATGCCACAAAGGCTTTCGACAGAGTAAACCATGATTTTTTATTCTTAACTCTACAACAATTCAACTTTCCAGACAGTTTCATAAATATAATTAAAATCTTATATAGCTCTTCATATACTACACTAATGATCAATAAGCTATACTCGTTAAAAATAAAACTAAATAATGGCATTAGACAGGACTGTTCCCTTTCACCATACCTCTTTAAGATATATATTGAACCCCTATTCTTATACTTAATGCAAAAAACATTTAATTGTATACTCAATATTCTGGGTCTTGGCTTTTTAGCATTTGCAGACAACGTCATTATATATTTCCAGCTTCCCAACACTGATCTTACTAAAGTCCAAAATACAATTGAAATCTTTTCGAAAACTTCCAACTACAAAATTAACCCCTCAAAATCTCTTATTTTTCCAATTAACCTGAACAGTCATAAAGAAACTTTATTTCCCATATCCCAAATAAAGCTGAATTATACTCTTAAATATATAGAGATAGTATTTGACCATAATCATAAAAGCTTCCTACAAAATAACCTCCTTAACATATGGTTGTCCATAGAAAATGATTTAGCCAGATGGAAAAACTTGAATTTCCCCTTCTTGTCTAAAATAGCAATACTAAAAATGAATGTTCTACCTAGAATACTGTTCCAGTTTAATTCAACAGACAATATCATCCCACTAAACTTTTTCAAAATAATGAACAGAACCTTAACTAAATTTATATGGTTCCCTAAAAATCCTAGAATCTCCTTATCAAGATTAATGCTGCCAAAAAACAAGGGAGGACTGGGGATATCCGATTTCAAATTGTATTATGACATAATCTGTGCCAGTAGAATCATACTAATTGCAGACCATAATTCAGACGAAATAACTCGCTTTCCTCTCTGGCAGGCTCATGTGAAAAGTTGTAAAATAAACCCAAAAGCATTACTCTTCATAAATAAATCTTTATTAAAATACAATAAATTACACAACCAAATTAAGCATAAGATTAATATATTTCGAAAACTCTTTGCCTCATTAGGTCTGTCAAATGAGCTCAGTCTCTTGTAGCCCATTTACCTGAACCCAAATCTAAAATTGGATAACAAAATGCTAAACCTAGATCAATTCCCACAAATTAAAACCTTAACTGTATGGGATTTCTTTCATCTTAAGGACAACTCCCTTAATGATATCAGAATAAAACTTAACTTAAATAGCAAATACACAATAATCTAGAGACAAATCAAAGAATTAATTTCTACCTTAGGATGCTTCCCAAATAATTTACAAGAAGAAAGAAACTTGGCTACTTCACTCCTGAGATGTCTAAAAATCAAAAAGAAGATGCTTTCAATCACTTACAAACTAGTCTCTACAGCTAGATACAAATCCTCTATTACATTTGCACAACATTGGACAGACAAAAAAACCTGACCATACAGACGCTCATCTCTCCCATGCAATTAATCACGCAAACACTTTTGCACCTTTTAAGAAACTATTATATACCCGGTTAATGATTAATAATAATGCTTACTATACTCAAGAACATTTCGACTCTTTTTTTCCTAACACTTCGCCCTTCTGCCCTTTTTGCTCGCAGCTAAAGCTGACCTCCTACACATTCTATGGTACTGTAAATATGCTCAGAATCAATGGAATTCCCTAAGGATCAGACTTAAAAAATGGGCTATGGCAAATCCACTTTCTCCTGGGAATTTGCTATACTTCATATATGCCATGAGGACGTAACCTCTACTGATGTCAGGATACAGATTGCTCTCTTCATGTTAATCAGGCTCTCTATTACACAGAACTGGTTAGATCGATGTAAACTAGATTGGGGCAACTTTAAGAACATGGCATCTAAGTATATTTTATCTCATAAACTAACCACTAACAATGTGAATAAGTGCCTGAAATACTCAGGTTCTGGAGTATTACCCTTGACTGCATCTTAACATAACAAACAATGTTTTTCTATATTCATTGTCCTTTAGTAGTATTGCCACCAGTCTCCTCCTCATCAGCCTGACTCCACTGTGTTCTCTAATGGTTCATGTATATAAGATGCATACAAAGATGAGAACTATCATGTCTTGTTAAAAGTAATTTAGAATCCATTTGTAAATAGTTGTATATAGAAGTTTTTTTTCTGTGTTTTTTGTTTTTTTCTTTCTCTGTTTTTTTCTGTATTCTATAACACTGTATAGTTATCTAATACATTCTGACTATGTGCAAAAAGCTACATTGTACATTAACAATGTTAATATTGTCATATTTCTCATATGTCTGCTCATCATATTCGGCTGTCCATCTATGTCACTCTTCATATTGAGAAAACAGACTTTAAAGATACTTGTCTATTATTGGAATGAACCGTTGCTTCATCTAACTTTCTAAATGGTTTATTTTCAATGTATTATCATCTGTTACTGTGTATTGTATTTTACAATTTGTTTAATGTAACAAGAAAAAAATAAAAACAAAGATTTGAAAAAAAAAGACTCTTAACTCCTCAGGCACTCTAAGATCTGTGTTATTGCCCTTTTGAGCTCATCCCCATTTTAGGTTGGCATGACAATGTTTTTCTTGGAGAAAATGATGGCAGAAATAGCTGACAATTCTTTTTTTCAAATATATAATGGACAAGAGCTCAAATAAATCAGCATGTTAATGGCAAAGCATGAACTTTAATCTGGCCATAATATTTTCTATAAATAACGTCTTTTATAAGCAATTAATGACACCCTAACAGATAGGTAAAGCTCTCAGTACTATTATTATACAGACATTCAAGCATAAGATTTCACATCCTACTGGCAAGGAAACAAACATTTCAAATCTGGTTATAGTACTGAGGGACTCTGTCTTTAGTACCATACCTTCCTATAAATTTGTTTATCTCAAGAACACAGGGAAAGAGCTCACAGATTGGAACACCTCTAAGCTTTTAAGTCAATGTCAACAGTCTTAGTGGAGATTATATACACAGAAGTGTCTCCTTTGAATATTCTTACACCTGATATCTTAACCCAGTGGTTTCCAGCACTACGTCCCACATGTTGAAGGTGTGAGAACCTCAATCAGTTGGGTACCTGGGAGCATATATTCTGGGATTACCCTCTGTTACAAAGTTTCTGTGATGATTTCTGGGAGAAACTAGACGCTGTTTACCCACATGACAAAAATGACAGAAGAGATTGTGTTTTACATGGAATAACCAGATATGGAACTATTCCATCTGCCCTCATTCAGACCATTATTTTAGTAGCAAAAAAATCCACCATAAAATACTGGAAGAACCCCAAATCCCCATCTATAGATGATTGTTAGCTGAGTGTAGCAAATATCTATAAAGCTGAGTATACATTAGCCAGGAAGATGAAGGCAGAGATGAGTTCCTCTAGTAAGTGGTCTCTTTACATTGATGTAATTACAGCCAGATAAAGAAAAATGCTGACCTCACATGCCATTAGTGACGTTAAAGAAATAATCTCTGAAATAAACTTTACTATCTATCCTGTAGTGTCCCTATACATAGTTTTTTTTTCTTTGTTTTCTTTTGTATAATTCCAATGTCTTCAATAATTTGGTTATTGACATGAGCTTCAACCTGCGATAACAGCATCATTCATAGAGCTTAAGACTGTTTTCTTTGTAAAAAATATATAATTGCATTTCACCTTGCTTTGGTATGGCAAGTGCCACTATTAAACTTTAAAGGGGACATTGTTTAGTCAAGCAAGTCAATATGTTTAAATGATGTTAATATACTTAGTTCATTATATATTCCATGGTCATTTTTTTCTTGTGAAGTTATTTTATTCGTGTTACAATGCAATGTGCTATATTTTTTTCTTAAAAGTTTAAACTCAATAACAGGTTTATAAAATAAATAAATAAATAAATAAAAAAAAACAGCTGATGGTTTCAGAACAGTCCTTTTCAAAATAGTAAACAGCAAAGGGTTAAAGCTGGCATTGCGGCATGTGAAGCCAATGACATTTGTAGTCTAAATGTGTGGAAACGTGGTGTAGTATCTCTCCACTGTTCCTGTGCCATGACTCCAGCAATAATTAGGCAGAAATATTGTTATAATATGTAGGATTCCCTTAAGTGTTGTGACAGTTATTTTCATTTGTAACACTAACAACTTAAAAGTCTCTGCCTTGGTAGGAAAAAAATTAACAATTAGTTCTACTCAAAAGCATATTTCTTCTGGAAATTTCTTCCTTCATTTTGGCATATTTTAAATATGACATACTGCAAGTGTATTTTTATCAGCATACAGATTTGGGCTGTACGGCACAAATATTCACAGAAAAGCAGAATGGTGTATCAGACTAAGCAATGTGAAATTTCATATCTTGTTTTGAAAAAATTGAAAAAAATCAGCCCTTTTCTAATCTTATACTCTTTCCAAAATGCATAAAAATAGAATAAACAAATGAAAAGATTTGTACGTTTAAATACTGTTCTTAATTACATTAAAACAGGTAATAATGCAAGGACTACTATAAATATCATCAGGATAGAATTGATGAGCTTATCTGTGATGCTGGTAGCAGAAGAAAGGTCAATGAAAGCCTTAGGTATAGGAATATTTTTATCAGGATTAACAGAATTGAAATATCACTGGATGTAAACTAGGAGTGTGACTATTCAAATGAACATTTCAGCTCAATCTCTGCTACAGTGCTTGTAAAGAAATTCTCTTTCAGCATGCCTAAACATTCTTTAATTAACATATACTAACTGCATTGGCTTGTTCATCTTCATTTGGAGTTTAACTATATTCCCTTTGCTTGTGCTTCATATTTTAGGGGAAAATGTCCATGACTACTGCCTTAAGCAGAATTTAAGAATTCCAAAAAAACAGCCTTGGTGTTTAACATTAAAAAAATAAAAGAAGTTTAACTTGGATACTACACATGTATATATATATATATATATATATATATATATATATATATATATATATATATATATATATATATATATATATATATATATATATATATATATCCCAAGATTATAAAGCCGAAAGCTCAAAAGTTCGAAACCCCAGAAGCGCAAATTTCAAAATCCCGAAGTATGGAGATTTTGAAGTAGCGCTTCTGGTGTTGCACTGTGTGAAGGGATTAACTGGAAGTTCAGGTAAGTATTTATGTTTAAGGGTTTTGGTTAGGGGCTTCACTGTGTGCCAGTGTGTTTGGCTACTGTAATCTGTGTGTGCAAGGGGAATGTAGCTTGTATGGTGGTGTTTTTGTGTGTGTTTGTCTGTGTAGTGCAACCGTGGAGTTAGTATATTTAAGTAGTTGGTTGTGGAGGGAGCAGGGGGGCTTGCCCCCACGCTTGTATGTAGTGTAGGTTTGAGTGTTTGTGTGTTGGGGGAATCTGTGTGTATGTATGTGTGTGTGTGGTGTATGGTTAGTGTAGTGTTCGCGATTTTAAGATTCGTGCTTCTGGGGTTTCGGGATTGTCAGGTTTCAGCTATATGATCTCAAAATTCTGAAATTCGATATTTCAGGATTTTAAGATAATAAAGTGAATCTATATATATATAGATATATATATATATATATATATATATATATATATATATATATATATATATATATATATATATACACTCTTATAGATTTATTCAAGATGTAATGTTTATTCCACCGAAGAGTTCTGTACAGCTTCTGATTGTATTTAATATGTAAAAATCACTTAAAATAATAAGGTTTTAATCTAGGATCAACAAAAACTCCATGCCCTAATTACTCCCGTCAATCCTGTTTTGAATAAATACCTGTTTTTCATTATGTTGTTGAACACTGCTGATGCAGTTATTATGATTCTGCTATAAGCATTTTCTTCCCACTAAAGAACAAATGGCAAAAAATTGTTCAAATACGCAGATGAATGTTGACTATGGATATATTTCCAAAATTTAAATTCTTGATAAAACTACATTATGATACAAATTCATGCGTTCTTAAAACAGATATACTTTTACATCTGATATGATTATACAGAAAATTTGTCATTTAAATATCTGTGCACCTCAAAATGTTGTATAATGTTTCAGTAGTACCTTTGATTCGTGTGAACTAAATAATATAGCAGCAAATAAAAAGAAAAGAAAAGAAAAGATGATGCCTGGCTGCCTTAAGCTTTTGAACTTCTGTTTGATGATCCCCAGGGAAATGACAATACAACTGTGCACAACAGCAGTAAGATCCACAGTCCCAAGGAATAAACTAAGGTGTATAAAAGAATTCCATATTCCTATTAATTGTTCCTTTCCAGAAAACATTTATCTTACAATCTTATAACAGCAGCGGTGCTATTGAACAATGCAGCATACATCTGCAATTTGGATAAATCTACATCTACCTTATGTGCAAAAATGAGTTACTCAGTTAAAATTCTTGCTGTTGTAGTCTTTTTCATTTATGTTGTGCACAGTGCTTTTTGTAAAATTTCAAGTTCATATAGCAATTTAATGTATTGAACAATACTCCGTGTTAACATCTTAAAACTCATCACCTTAGTTCTGCCTACTTTACATAACATTACATTCACACTAAATTATTAGGACAAATTTATCAGCAAGTTTTGCAATGTTTGAGGCAAATTCTTAAACCAGTTTTTCTAAGCTCTTTATTTCATTTTTCATTGAGGTGTTTCAACATAGAAAGTGTCAATCAACATGTTGCACCATAAATTAGATTACGGTGCATTTAAAACATATCTATATCTATATTTATATCCTAAAATAGTGCAAGATATCCAGTTTCATTTACCTACTAACCATTTTTGATACTTAATGTATGCAACATTCACATAGGTCAGCTGCCATCTGACATATGCTGAAATATTTCACTTGGATACAGGTTGTGCTCTGAGCTGTAGTTCTTAATTTTTTGGTGAAAATGTTATCTCAAAATGGAAACAAACTAGTGGTACAGTCCAATGCACTATAATGGTTCAAATATTTAGTAGTCACATGCTAGCAAATAGCCACTACTTCATCTTTGAATAGCGTGGTATGTTGTAAATGGTATTGCCTTTACTCAGTCAGAAGATATTGCAAATCTGCTGGCAAACAAATTTATCTCAAATTTCACCTTTCTATCACCCCCAGTTGTCCACCAAGAAATAGCCTCCAATACTCCACAGCTAATTATTATCAAATAGCAGGTTGCCACTATGCGCTCTTTAGCTAAAAACATGGCTTCAGTGGGGCCTGACAATATATCAAGTTGCATCATAAACAGCTTAAATCAGGACTTATCAGGCCCAATAGGATCTCTGTTTAACCACAGCTTCAGCACTTGCTTTGTCCTGATAGAGTGTAGGACAGCAACAGTCATCCCTGTACATAAAGGGGGAACATGAACTGACCCAGGAAATTACAGAGCCCTAAGTTTGACTAGTCGTATATGTAAGGCCATGAAAAAATAATAATGGACCTGATGAATAATGACATAGGAAACCTCTAAACACTGAGTCTGATCTAATTGTATTGCTATTAGTGGGCCCTATTTACTTAAAGCTACAGTACATATTTTACATAAAAGCAAAATCAACGGCCATTATGACCATGAAATTTAATAAACAGTGTTAAAAACATCTTGGTTAATAAACAAGTGTAATCCAGCTTTAAAAATCATTGCATAACTAAATCATTCCACACTTCTCATTCTAAAAAAAAAATAATGCACTGACTTTTCAGGTTAGAACAAACCCTGTAATTTTCTTGTGGGCTTTTTGTTTTAAAAAGTGTTACCTACTGTTACAAAGCTACTCTGATGAAGTCCCATGATTTATTGGGGATGAAAGCACTTAGTAGCAGTCTTTTTGGCAATAAAACGTAGGGCTGCTATTAAAGCTGGATTATTGTCCATTATGCTGCACTTCTACCATTATTTCGCGGTGGTGGCGCTGCGGTAGCATTGTCGCCTCACAGTAAGACGCTGTCTGGTTCGATTCTCAGCTAGAGCGCCTTCTGCGTGGAGACATGCGTAAATGGGCGTACCTTCATTGAAGGTTGTGCATCAGGCCTGGCAAGCCAGTACGTAAAAATCAGCTGCCAATCATTAGCGGACCAGAGTTCCGCTCTGGCGACCCCTAACCGGGAAAAGCCAAAAGACACAAACAAACATTCTACACTTCTACCATTTTACAGAACTCTGGTGGACTTGTGGATTAGCTGTTTTTTTTCCTTCTCACTACGCACTTTAGATTCCTTGTTTTAGTTTGTGTTCTAGAATGCTGCAGTAGCAGCACACCCAGAATGCTCATGGAGCTTTGGTGCCATTTGCAGGTCTTCTTATTTCATTTAACATTTACTTCATGTCCATAGTAGTACTTGTTTAATTTATTAGGACTTACTATTTGTAGCTTGCCTGTTTGCAAATTTTAAAGGCAGACAATATAGGTAGCTTCCTTATAAATACAAAGTAAATATTATGTTAGAATAGAAATAATACCATTAGAAAATACTACACATATATATATATATATATATATATATATATATATATATATATGTGTGTGTGTGTGAGTGTGTGTATGTATGTATATATATATATATATATATATATATATATATATATATATATATATATATATATATATATAGAGAGAGAGAGAGAGAGAGAGAGCAGTTATAGTTTTTGATTCACAGCACATGCTAGTCATATATTAAGGTCTTGATTTTGATGCAGATTTTTTCCCTTCTCAGCTATGTGGTTCTCAGAATCATTGGTGTTCTCAGTTAATGTGTGCAAACCTGCTTGGAATAAGTTTTATTGGTCTTGTTTTTTCTTCTCTCACTGCATTTTAGGTCCTTTATCATTACAGGTGCTTAAAGACAAATGGCACTGGACAACTTAAGAACTCCAGGGCTTATTGTCTGATTTGGTGGTGGCCAGATGTGCAAACACAGATCAGTAAACAGGAAAATAATCCTTCAATCTTTAGACAAAGAGCCAATGCAGGGGTCCATCACCTCCAAGAAAATAATGAAAAGGGCAAAGAGCAATGCCCCTGCTGTGGCGGAACCTCCAACTGTAATGACGGAGGTCTCTGCAGAACAAGAAAGTAATGATATGAGGAGGTGGTAGCATCAGGGGCAACTGACAGAGGGCAGACAGTGGATGAATACCTTGAAAAGTTTATCAATTCCCTACTGGATGAAAGTAGGGTTAGAATATTTGACTTGGCTCTTGAGAAACATTTTGGTATCACTCCAGCATTGTCTGCTAGTCACCAAGGAAGGGTTTCCCCATCACCAGACTCTCTGCAAGTTTTACTAGATAAACAGTCTGGGCCTAACCCTCCCATTTCCATAAAGGTGACCAATGTTGATGACCTAGAATTCAGAATTATCTAATTTTTGCCTCACATAGGTATATTAAACTCATCAAGGGCCACTTCCCCAGGGCCCCACATTACAGTGCATATCCTGGCAAACATAAAAGACAAACAAAAGAGTAAAAAGGTCACACAGACAAATCAATTAGTAAAAACTACAAGAAAAACCCAACCAAGATAGAGTTTTTCACTGTGTGATACCTAAAACCTCTTGTAATAGAGGCCCATGGGATATATGCAAATGACCTCTTAAGGACATCAAGTATTTCAGCTATATTGCTTCTGAATATCCAAGACGTCTTTATGGACACATTCAAGCCAGTAAAGACAAATCCCACTACCTGTTGACTTGCATGGTTTGGCCTTCTTATGACTTCATCAGGACAGAATAAATGGACTGTTTGACTGCACTTTAGAAACACAGGGATTTTACACCTAGCTGATGTCCATAACCATTAAACTGTCTGCAAAACATCCCAGCTAACGTTCAAACCAAAGATTAAAAAGGTCACACAGACAAACCAGATAGTAAAAACAAGAAAAACGTAGCCAATCAAGAGTTTTCACTGTGTGCTACCTAAAACCTCCTGTAATAAAGGCCCCCAGGATTTATGCAAATGATCCCTTAAGGACATCAAGTGTTTCAGCTATACGGATTCCGAATACCCATGACTGTTTACTCGGCTTGTAAGGTCCCTAGAGCTATTAGCCTAATACATACATACAGATATATACATACTGTGTATATGTATGTATATATATATATATATATATATATATATATATATATATATATATATTTTTTTTTTTCCTTGTAGTTTTTACTAATTGTTTTTTGTATGTGACCTTTTTACTCTTTGGTTTGGATGGGGTTAATAAGGGGTTGATATGCTAATTTTTTGCAGCATCAGTAATGCTGTATATGGTTATACAATGAATGGTCACAACATCATATTTGGTGTCTTACTAACTCAGCTTAGAGGACAACATATGTCTAAAGCAGTAAGGAAAGCATTCTATGTTGCTTGACTTACAAGCAAGAGTATGGCATCATGGTACAAGGAAGTCATTATTCTACTGCATTCTGCCCTCATTAGGCCCATAACTGAGTATAATACATCAACTTAACCAGGCATAAGCAACAACTGGAATGTCCACAGATGTTCCTCCCCCCAAAAAATACAAAGCATAAACGGCATGTCCGATGCAGTTCACCTCAAAGCCTTATCTCTGTACCCTGTTTCCTACAGATTATTGAGAGGTGATCTATGCCTGTCAAACAAGGCATACTTGTATCACAGTATGATGGACCTTTTGCATATCCACAAAATGAATATCAACTTGGGGATTTAAACTTTGCATGTGACATAAATAGGACAAGTTAGAGGAACAGATAAGTGTTTCAGAGAGTTCTTCTTCTCTGGAAGAAGCTTCCCATCCATGTAAAGCAGATCTCTTCCCCTAACCCTATTCAAGAGAAACCTGGACCAGTGGATGGGAAATTGGAAATACATCTAGGGTCTAGCACTTATGTCTGTAATGGACAGAGGTAGCCTGCAAATCTAGTCCTATCCTACATATACCCCTTAAAACAACCTCTAAGGCACATAAATTAGTGGGATACAGTTGAGATGATTGGCTAAGCTTATAAAGGTCCCAGTGGTCATTAGCCTAGTATTCCCTTTGAATCTATGAACTTATGAATATTACTGATGTCATCAACAGATACAAAACTCAAGCCAAAAGCATTGAGAATTAAGAGCAACAGGGTAAGTGTTAATAATAGAATTGCAAAGGCTATCATGTTTAAGGTAATGAACCAATCACTACCATAGAATATGTCATTTTATAAATGGGTATGCAAATATTTCCAGTAAATTAGGCATTAAATAATTACACATTAGATAAAATATCAACTGGAACTGCTCTTTGAGACTAGGTGCTTTAAAAACAGATGTATTTTAAGTAAAACACCCATAACCACAATGTGGGCTTGTTTTACCTATTTTATAACAATTTTGTTATTTATTTAAATTATACGTGGAACAGCATTAGGTACTATTTAATACTCTTAAACTTTATTGTTTTTTCTTTAGTGGCATAGTAAAACAGAGAGTTTCTTTATCGTTATTGGTATAATAGTTTATCTGGTTTATTTACGATTGATTCTTTATCCCAAAATTGTGATTGGTTAAATTGTGGGGCTTGTCAACATATGATTCATGCATTGTGATTGGTCTAAAAGTTACAGATTCTAAAATTCATTATCTGAAAAAGTTTTCAGTTGAAAACAAAAGCTCTTATTCTGTTTATTGTGTTTTTTAACATTTATTAATAAATTATTTTGTGGATCCTTTTCTGAAGATTCTCCATGTTTTGAGCATTTTGCGAGAGTTTGGTTTTAAGTTTGGCTAACAAAAAAGATAACCAGGCAAAGAGGAAAAGGAGAGGATGCATTAATACTCCCCTGAGCCAGCATTTATGTGAATGATGTACAGCAGTACAAATCCTTGTAAGAATGATATGGTTAAAGTACAGGAACACAACACTAAATAAGTAAGTGTTTCAGATAAGACTCAGACCTCTGCCTCTTTCATCACTGTTCTAAATGTTTTAACACTGAGAATTGATTAGAGCACTGAACCGTAAGTCTCCCTGTAAAACTTTGGGCAAACTATATGCGAACTATAATCACCTTCTAAGAAAAATACGTATTTCCAACAGAAGTAGCTATCAACAATCATACAAAAAATTGCCAACATCAGCCAT
The DNA here is from genome assembly GCF_019279795.1 of Protopterus annectens. Classification (NCBI taxonomy): domain Eukaryota; kingdom Metazoa; phylum Chordata; order Ceratodontiformes; family Protopteridae; genus Protopterus; species Protopterus annectens. The sequence goes on from NC_056737.1 coordinate 653,331,358, forward strand.
TTTAGTACATTGATTACAAATATAGAAGGTAGTTAATCTATGATACATGGCACCATCCATAAACTTTTACTGTGAATTATGGTAAAAGTCACCTGTAAGTCACATGCATATTTTTTCAAGGAGAGAGATAGAGAAAGTGAAGTAGAGATAGAGCAAACTGAGTTTAAGATACAGAAGGAGAGGGAGACGTCTGATTATGCTATGGTTACATCAGGGTAGTCTGTAATATTCAAAAAGATTTCAATTATCTTTAATACAAAAGGATAACTACAATGAAAAAAGTGAACAAAAGTAATCTAAGCTGACAAAAATATCTTCCAGCTCATTGTTGCAACAATGTAAATAATTTGGATACTGTAAATTATATTAATCGGAACATTATCTGCTTTCTTATATGGTAATATACAAAGTGGCAATAACAGCCCCTAAACTAATATGGTTTGGTGAGAGGGGACTACACATAAATGATAATAATAAGTCTTTTTATTAATTTAATTACTTAAAATGTAACATTAAATAAAGCTTTATTGGTTTAATTACTTTAAAAGTTTAAATTTTTATAAGTTTATTCTGTGTGAATTCTGCAAAACTAAATTATTTAATTTGTATCTGATAACTTCTATAACAAAAATATTTCTCAGGTTTAATATTGTTTAACTACAAAGCTTAGAAAACCGTAGAGTAAGTTACAATCAATCACTAAAATAATGTTTACATGGCAGCTGCAACCTGATTTGCAGTGGACCTTGAAAAGAACATTTCAGTGAAATTTAACTATGGGCTGGATTCACGAAGGCTTGCACGGAGTCTAAGAGTAGAGTTAGACTCCATGCAGCCAACATGTCTGCTGAGCGATTCAGGAACAACTGGCAGGGGCGTGCAAGAGAGCTCCTAAAACGAATCTTACACGGACAGGGTTAGGTTATGCAAATTACCTCATTTGCTGCCGAAAGCTATGCAAATGAGGTAAATTTGTGATCCAGGAAACCCTAACTTGTCCGAGTAAGAGTAATGTTATTTACAGAAATGTACTCTGTTGTCAACTGAGTACCGTTCTGCAAATAGCAAAACGGAGCCATGACAGCTCCAAATAAAGGATGCATCCAGTTGAGGAAGCATGCCAGTGGCCAAATATACGGCCATTGGCAATTTTTCCTGTTGCAAAATAAAAATATATATATATATTTTTTTTACCTCGATCTCCGAAGTTTAAGTGTAGCGCAGCGCCACGCAAAAGTGCTGCGCTCTAAAAACCATGAAAAAAAATAAATAAAAGCCACAAATAGGGATTTTATTCAAAATATTCAACTGCCATGCAAGTGAATGGCAGGCTGAAGACAACATGGCTACTGAGTAGAGGTTGCTAAGGGGAGAAACTCAGTCTAAGAGATGTAACCAAGCATTAGTAGGCAATCCTATGCAAATGAGGATAAGGATAGTGAATCCCAATTTTACATGTCATATGAGCAAAGTTTGTGGAGTGTAAGAGTAGGATAAGGGGAGTATCAGAGTAGAAGATAGGTAACATCATGAGGGGGGTATGTATGAAAAAATGTAAGCTCATTGGAGCAGAGTGGCATGTGTTTGCTGTCAGTTACTCATCACTGGAAGAGGCGTGTCAACAGGTATCCCAGCTAAAGCCAAGAAATTGAAGGTGTATGCCGTGGATAACACTAAAGTTTCTTGTAGAAGTGCCTGCAACGTGTTTGCACGTGGGTGCACACCTGTAAATCCGAGTAAGACTGTGTGCATGCATGTGCGCCTGTGTGTGCGCGTTTAAGCCAGAGTAAGCATGTGTAAGGTTGTTGAAATCTGTGTAAGCGCGTTTGCACCTGTGTGTGCGCATTCAAGCAGGAGTCAGCAAGTGTTAGGCCGTGTAAGCATGTGTGCACGCGTGTGAGCTGGTGTGCGCTTGTCTGCGCTTGTTTGCACGGTGCTGCCCATTGTGGAAACAGAAAGGGAAAAGGAAGCACAACAAATAGTAGGAAGTTAACCAAGGAGAACTAGCAGAGCTAGCAGGTGAAAACAATCAGAATCAGGCAATTACACAGGCAGTACACTAGCCCAGCCCAGCACTTAAAACTCTGCAAACAACTTTCCACCATGTTTTCCTCAGAGACACTGCAACACTGCAGTAAACTAAGAGAAGTGAAAACTTAAAAAGCTTTACTGAGACAAAGAAATGTTAGGGGCTGCCATTGCTGTTATAAGGCGACATATGCAACATGCTGAGGGTGGTGACAATGAGAATGCTGCTGAGCAACCCATAGTGAGGAGACAGAGAAGAGTGTACAAGCCCAGGGTAACCTACCAGGGGCTACATGAGCTGGAGATAGTGGAGCGCTATAGAGTGGACAGAGACCTCAAGCAGTAAATTGTTGAGCTGTGCAGGCCACGCCTCACACACAGAACCAACAGAGGGGAACCCATCCCAGTGGAAACCAAAGTATGTGTTGGCCTAAGAATACTAGCAACAGGTACCTTCCAGAGACCAACTGGTGACATGATGGGGATTTCACAGGCATCAGCATCCAGGGTACTGCACCAGTTCCTGAATGCCATGTCAGCACATGTCAGTGATCATGTATATTTCCCCAATTCCCGTGAGGTATCGGCCAGCAATATACGTATTTTCCAGCAAATAGCGGAATATCCTGAGGTAGTGGGTGCAACAGACTGGACGCACATATGCATCAAAGCACCAGCTGGTGAGTGGGGTAGGGCCTACTTTAACCTCAAGGGCTTCCTCTCCATCAACAGCCAGGTCATGTATGATGCCCAGGGCATAATACTGAATGTGTGTGCTGGCTGCCCTGGAAGCTACCATGATTCCCATATCTGGCATCTGACACAGCTGTACCAGACATTTGCCAATGGGGACATCCCTCATGGTCACCTAGTGGGGGATGCTGGATATGCACTGGAGCCATGGCTGATGACACCCATCAGAAATGCACACACACCTGAACAGGAATGCCATAATGAGGTACACGCACAAACACGAAATGTAATCGAGCGTGTGTTTGGGCTGCTCAAGTCGTGGTTCCAGTGCCTGGACACATCTGGTGGAGCCTTGCAGTACTCACCAACTACATGTACCCAAATTGTGATGGTATGTGCTATGCTACATAATATGATCCTGTGAAAACAGCTGCAGCAGGAGCAGCATAGGGCTGGGCCAAACAGCCCCCCACCATTGCCAAGGCCATCACAGGCAGAGCGTGCCTCGGAGGAGGAACAACCTGAGCCTGCCCCAGTAGGCAGAAGGAGGCATGCCCAGTATGCTTTGGCCTTGGCAAAAAGGCAATGCATAGCACATACACTGGCTCAGTAGGAACCCTGGAAATGATACCTCTCTCTGACTTGCACATATAGTAAAAGGGATGCCTAACTTGACACTACCTGTTTTCAAACATGTATAGAGAGTGTACTATGTGCATCCGACATAGGCAGCCCTGCAGCACCACCTGAGGCATGATTGCCATGTTTTAAGCAATATAAAGCAGTGCTAAACAGCTTTTACCACTATTTAGTATATGTAAACAAAATTGCACACACTAACTAGTACAACTTTGGGCAATGTTGAGCAATATTGGGCAACGTTCAGCAATGTTGGTTAACGTTGAGCAATGTTGGGCAAGTTCGGTCAAATTTGGGCATAGTTGAGCAAAAGCAGGTAAACATGCTCATATTTGCTTTACTGGTCCTTAAGCAGTCTGGTCTGCCCAGTATGAAAATATAAAGCAGTGACATTCCACGAACGCAGGATACTGTGCACTACAGTCACAGTACTGAACCACTAAACCATGACAGTATTTCACTGGTCAGCCTGTATGAAGAAATGTTAAGTATGCAAAGTGTCTCATGGAAACCCTGCAAGCACAGCATAATCCCTGTAGAGTTATGACACAAAGGTGAGCCCTGCAGTAAAAATATAACTTGATTTTTTCAACACACATATAGTATAAATGTTAATATTGGGCGTGTTCACACATGCCAACAAATGTAGTGGACTTCAGACAGCAACATATTGAAATGTCAAACTGGACATGCTCACGCACTTGAATAAATGAGGCAAATGTCAGGCAACAACATACTGAAAGGCCAAACTGGGCATGCTCACACACTTAGGCCATGTCTGAGTACAGCAGTGGGCCACACATATCTGGCAGTTACATGTGTTAACCCAGGAACCTCTCACTGTTCACCAATCCTGCCTTGTGCACGCAGTTATATGACAACAGACACACATATAATATACTAGAACCCTGTCATGATCAAATATGTACTACAGATAGGTTCATAGGTTCATAGGTTCATACTAGGCTATCTGCCCTGGGGCAATTATAAGCCTAGCCCAATTTTGTTTGGCTTACATCACCCCTTGGTTTGAGTATACTGTGCCCTTTTTAAGGTTTAGTTTGCTGTGCCTCTGTCTAATAGTGACATGGAAGTAATCCCCGGGACAAACCTACGATCCCCCATCCACTCATCAAGATTCTTCTTAAAGAGATTCAGTGAGGTGCTCTGCCTAACATGAATTGGAATTCTATTCCAGGGCGAAGGGAGCCTCTGGGTTATGAATCTGTCCCTCCAGCAAGTTCTATTTATTTCAGTGCTGAGGTTCAAGTCCCTCGAGCGTGTGGCTCTAAGGGATTTAGATTTACTGAGGTGGAGCATGTCCACTAATTCTGGATTGGACATAGCTTTATATGTCAGGCATAGATCGCCTCGAAGTAGGCGGTATGCAACTGAGTAGAGCTGGAGTTTTTTTAACCGAGCAGCATATGGCATCTGTATGAGTCCCTTGATCCTCTTGGTGAGGTACTTTTGGGATCTTTCTAATTGCTGCAGGTGTCGGGTAAGGTACATCCCAAAAGGGGTAATTGTATTCTATGATGGGCCTGATGAGGGATGAATAAAGGGGCACGATTACCTCTCTTGATCTAGAGGTGAATCCTTTCATGATGAGATGGGCTATGTAAAAGGTCTTTCTAACCACTTTGGCAATGTGGTTGTCAAAGGAGAGATTGCTATCAATTTGGGTCCCCAGATCCCTAATTTCTTTCTCTGTACTTAATGGGTTACCGCCTATGTGTTAATTTGTGGGCACATTGTTTTTGCCAAAGGGTATGACTATACACTTTTTGGCATTTAGCTTTAGACCATGGCTCTGGCACCAGTTATCCGTCTCTGTGAGACCTTTTTGAAGGATGTTTGTGTCAGCTGGAGAGTTGATTATGGCACCTAGTTTGCAGTCGTCTGCAAACTTGGTGAGCCATAGTCCTCCCACGTTGGCCTGTACCTCGGAAATGTATATACCGAACAAGAGCGGTCCCAGGACAGAACCTTGTGGGACGCCACTTGTGACCAGTTTTGAGTCTGACATGGCTCCAGCAACTCTCACTCTGTGGGTTCTGTCTTTGAGCCAGTTTGCGACCCATCTTGTGACATAGGGGTTTATATTTAAGCTCGATAGCTTATCTATGATGCCCAAGTAGGGTATTGTGTCAAATGCCTTTGCTAGGTCCATATAGGCTGTGTGGACTACCTTCCCTTCATCTATGGCTTTGGTGACTGTTTCGAAGAAGTCAACCAGGTTCAAAAGGCAGGATCTGCCCTTGACGAAGCCGAACTGGGTAGGATCTAGTGTCTGTAGGTCCCCAATGTCTTTGTTTATAAGCTCCATGATGATCCTCTCCATAGCCTTGCAGACTAAGCTAGTCAGGCTTATGGGGCAATAGTTTCCAGGATCCGTAGAGGCTCCACCTTTGTGGAGTGGGACCACTGTTGCTGTACGCCATTCTGTGGGCACATATCCTGTAGTGAGGCTGAGATTGTACAGCTGTTTTATTTGAGGGATTAGTTCTTCTTGGAGTTCATGTAGGACACAACCCGGGACACCATCTGGTCCCATGGAAGCAGTGTTTTTTGCTTTGGAGAGGGCAGCCTTCATCTGAGCATCAGAGAAGTTTGGGAGGCAGCCCTCTGCCGGGATAGATACTTGCTCTTTTTTGGGGGGGGAGGGGGTGGAGAAGTTTGCACTGAACCTGTCTGCCAGGATATTGGCGATGTCTGTGGGTTCAGTGTATTTTTTGTCATTTAGAATCAACTCAGAACAAGTCTGGGAGTTGCATTCCAGGTTCCTAACATAACTGAAAAAAGCCTTATGATTGTCTTTAGTGTCCTGAGCAATTTTTCTCTCGAAGCTGGCCTTGGACGATTTTATGAGGGATCGTAATTTTTTGCTAGTACTGATCAGAGATGCCTTCCATATTAGGGATTTTGCTCTATCATGTAGTATCTTCCTCCTTCTGTTGTACAGTTTATTTATGGCTGGGGTCTACCAGACTGGATGCCTGCCTTTGGATGTTTGGGTTTTGGTTTTGTTTGGGATAGCATGATCCATGCATTCCTGGAGATGTCCGTAGAATGCGTTTATATAGGATTCTGCAGTTTGGGCCGTAGTTTCCACTGGCCCTGGGGCCTTGAAGGATTCCACTTTGGTTTTGAGAAGTGAGAAGTTCGCTTTTGAGAAGTTTTTCACTGTGGTTTTCTGGCTGGGGGTGGGGTCGGGATGTGGACATCCAGTGAAATTAATGTATGGTCTGATCTTACCAATGAGGGATATAATTCAGGTGTGGAGCATAGAGTCCCCATGTTGGTAATGATCAGGTCTAATATGTTATCCCCTCTTGTGGGAGTGGTGACTAGTTGTTCCATAGCATTTGAGTTTATAATTTCCAGGAACCTTTGGGCTAAGGTGCTGGGGCTTGAATAGTGCTCCCAGTCTATGTTTGGGTAGTTGAAGTTGCCCAATATAATGGTGTTCGGAGAGATCTTCATGTTCTCCAATGTTTTCAGGAAAGCCGAGTGGGATTCCTGACTTTGAGAGGGTGGTCTGTAGGATGCTATAAACTGAAAAGCAGTCTTGCCCACTGTTAGTTGCACATGGATGGTCTCCGATACTTCGTGCAATGCCACTAACCTGGAGGTGTGGATATCCTTGATAAATATGGAAACTCCCCCTCCTTTTGTGGTTCGGTCCAGGCTTTGGGGCCAAAAAGCATGATATGAGGTATAACCTGGTAGTGCTGGGGTGCTCTCTGGAGCCTTGAACCAGGTTTCTGTCACTGCACAGATATCGATGTTCTCCATACTGAGGAGAGCTTCGAGTGCGTGCATCTTGAGGTTAAGACTTCTGGCGTTTAGCAGCATTATCCTTAGTTTCTTGTTTCTTGTGCTGTACAAGACCTGAACAGGAATGCCATAATGAGGTACACGCACAAACACGAAATGTAATCGAGCGTGTGTTTGGGCTGCTCAAGTCGTGGTTCCAGTGCCTGGACACATATGGTGGAGCCTTGCAGTACTCACCAACTACATGTACCCAGATTGTGATGGTATGTGCTATGCTACATAATATGATCCTGTGAAAACAGCTGCAGCAGGAGCAGCATAGGGCTGGGCCAAACAGCCCCCCCACCATTGCCAAGGCCATCACAGGCAGAGCGTGACTCGGAGGAGGAACAACCTGAGCCTGCCCCAGTAGGCAGAAGGAGGCATGCCCAGTATGCTTTGGCCTTGGCAAAGAGGCAATGCATAGCACATACACTGGCTCAGTAGGAACCCTGGAAATGATACCTCTCTCTGACTTGCACATATAGTAAAAGGGATGCCTAACTTGACACTACCTGTTTTCAAACATGTATAGAGAGTGTACTATGTGCATCCAACATAGGCAGCCCTGCAGCACCACCTGAGGCATGATTGCCATGTTTTAAGCAATATAAAGCAGTGCTAAACAGCTTTTACCACTATTTAGTATATGTAAACAAAATTGCACACACTAACTAGTACAACTTTGGGCAATGTTGAGCAATATTGGGCAACGTTCAGCAATGTTGGTTAACGTTGAGCAATGTTGGGCAAGTTCGGTCAAATTTGGGCATAGTTGAGCAAAAGCAGGCAAACATGCTCATATTTGCTGTACTGGTCCTTAAGCAGTCTGGTCTGCCCAGTATGAAAATATAAAGCAGTGACATTCCACGAACGCAGGATACTGTGCACTACAGTCACAGTACTGAACCACTAAACCATGACAGTATTTCACTGGTCAGCCTGTATGAAGAAATGTTAAGTATGCAAAGTGTCTCATGGAAACCCTGCAGGCACAGCATGATCCCTGTAGAGTTATGACACAAAGGTGAGCCCTGCAGTAAAAATATAACTTGATTTTTTCAACACACATATAGTATAAATGTTAATATTGGGCGTGTTCACACACGCCAACAAATGTAGTGGACTTCAGACAGCAACATATTGAAATGTCAAACTGGACATGCTCACACACTTGAATAAATGAGGCAAATGTCAGGCAACAACATACTGAAAGGCCAAACTGGGCATGCTCACACACTTAGGCCATGTCTGAGTACAGCAGTGGGCCACACATATCTGGCAGTTACATGTGTTAACCCAGGAACCTCTCACTGTTCACCAATCCTGCCTTGTGCATGCAGTTATATGACAACAGACACACATATAATATACTAGAACCCTGTCATGATCAAATATGTACTACAGATAGGTTCATAGGTTCATAGGTTCATACTAGGCTATCTGCCCTGGGGCAATTATAAGCCTAGCCCAATTTTGTTTGGCTTACATCACCCCTTGATTTGAGTATACTGTGCCCTTTTTAAGGTTTAGTTTGCTGTGCCTCTGTCTAATAGTGACATGGAAGTAATCCCCGGGACAAACCTACGATCCCCCATCCACTCATCAAGATTCTTCTTGAAGAGATTCAGTGAGGTGCTCTGCCTAACATGAATTGGAATTCTATTCCAGGGCGAAGGGAGCCTCTGGGTTATGAATCTGTCCCTCCAGCAAGTTCTATTTATTTCAGTGCTGAGGTTCAAGTCCCTCGAGCGTGTGGCTCTAAGGGATTTAGATTTACTGAGGTGGAGCATGTCCATTAATTCTGGATTGGACATAGCTTTATATGTCAGGCATAGATCGCCTCGAAGTAGGCGGTATGCAACTGAGTAGAACTGGAGTTTTTTTAACCGAGCAGCATATGGCATCTGTATGAGTCCCTTGATCCTCTTGGTGAGGTACTTTTGGGATCTTTCTAATTGCTGCAGGTGTCGGGTAAGGTACATCCCAAAAGGGGTAATTGTATTCTATGATGGGCCTGATGAGGGATGAATAAAGGGGCACGATTACCTCTTTTGATCTAGAGGTGAATCCTTTCATGATGAGATGGGCTATGTAAAAGGTCTTTCTAACCACTTTGGCAATGTGGTTGTCAAAGGAGAGATTGCTATCAACTTGGGTCCCCAGATCCCTAATTTCTTTCTCTGTACTTAATGGGTTACCGCCTATGTGGTAATTTGTGGGCACATTGTTTTTGCCAAAGGGTATGACTATACACTTTTTGGCATTTAGCTTTAGACCATGGCTCTGGCACCAGTTATCCATCTCTGTGAGACCTTTTTGAAGGATGTTTGTGTCAGCTGGAGAGTTGATTGTGGCACCTAGTTTGCAGTCGTCTGCGAACTTGGTGAGGCATAGTCCTCCCACGTTGGCCTGTACCTCGGAAAAGTATATACCGAACAAGAGCGGTCCCAGGACAGAACATTGTGGGACGCCACTTGTGACCAGTTTTGAGTCTGACATGGCTCCAGCAACTCTCACTCTGTGGGTTCTGTCTTTGAGCCAGTTTGCGACCCATCTTGTGACATAGGGGTTTATATTTAAGCTGGATAGCTTATCTATGATGCCCAAGTAGGGTATTGTGTCAAATGCCTTTGCTAGGTCCATATAGGCTGTGTGGACTACCTTCCCTTCATCTATGGCTTTGGTGACTGTTTCGAAGAAGTCAACCAGGTTCAAAAGGCAGGATCTGCCCTTGACAAAGCCGAACTGGGTAGGATCTAGTGTCTGTAGGTCCCCAATGTCTTTGTTTATAAGCTCCATGATGATCCTCTCCATAGCCTTGCAGACTAAGCTAGTCAGGCTTATGGGGCAATAGTTTCCAGGATCCGTAGAGGCTCCACCTTTGTGGAGTGGGACCACTGTTGCTGTACGCCATTCTGTGGGCACATATCCTGTAGTGAGGCTGAGATTGTACAGCTGTTTTATTTGAGGGATTAGTTCTTCTTGGAGTTCATGTAGGACACAACCCGGGACACCATCTGGTCCCATGGAAGCAGTGTTTTTTGCTTTGGAGAGGGCAGCCTTCACCTGAGCATCAGAGAAGTTTGGGAGGCAGCCCTCTGCCGGGATAGATACTTGCTCTTTTTTGGGGGGGGAGGGGGTGGAGAAGTTTGCACTGAACCTGTCTGCCAGGATATTGGCGATGTCTGTGGGTTCAGTGTATTTTCTGTCGTTTAGAATCAACTCAGAACAAGTCTGGGAGTTGCATTCCAGGTTCCTAACATAACTGAAAAAAGCCTTATGATTGTCTTTAGTGTCCTGAGCAATTTTTCTCTCGAAGCTGGCCTTGGACGATTTTATGAGGGATCGTAATTTTTTGCTAGTACTGATCAGAGATGCCTTCCACATTAGGGATTTTGCTCTATCATGTAGTATCTTCATCCTTCTGTTGTACAGTTTATTTATGGCTGGGGTCTACCAGACTGGATGCCTGCCTTTGGATGTTTGGGTTTTGGTTTTGTTTGGGATAGCATGATCCATGCATTCCTGGAGATGTCCGTAGAATGCGTTTATATAGGATTCTGCAGTTTGGGCCGTAGTTTCCACTGGCCCTGGGGCCTTGAAGGATTCCACTTTGGTTTTGAGAAGTGAGAAGTTCGCTTTTGAGAAGTTTTTCACTGTGGTTTTCTGGCTGGGGGTGGGGTCGGGATGTGGACATCCAGTGAAATTAATGTATGGTCTGATCTTACCAATGAGGGATATAATTCAGGTGTGGAGCATAGAGTCCCCATGTTGGTAATGATCAGGTCTAATATGTTATCCCCTCTTGTGGGAGTGGTGACTAGTTGTTCCATAGCATTTGAGTTTATAATTTCCAGGAACCTTTGGGCTAAGATGCTGGGGCTTGAGTAGTGCTCCCAGTCTATGTTTGGGTAGTTGAAGTCACCCAATATAATGGTGTTCGGAGAGATCTTCATGTTCTCCAATGTTTTCAGGAAAGCCGAGTGGGATTCCTGACTTTGAGAGGGTGGTCTGTAGGATGCTATAAACTGAAAAGCAGTCTTGCCCACTGTTAGTTGCACATGGATGGTCTCCGATACTTCGTGCAATGCCACTAACCTGGAGGTGTGGATATCCTTGATAAATATGGAAACTCCCCCTCCTTTTGTGGTTCGGTCCAGGTTTTGGGGCCAAAAAGCATGATATGAGGTATAACCTGGTAGTGCTGGGGTGCTCTCTGGAGCCTTGAACCAGGTTTCTGTCACTGCACAGATATCGATGTTCTCCATACTGCGGAGAGCTTCGAGTGCATGCATCTTGAGGTTAAGACTTCTGGCATTTAGCAGCATTATCCTTAGTTTCTTGTTTCTTGTGCTGTCTATGGAGGTGGGTTTGACTTTTGAGCCTTGCCTAAAAAAGGCACTATGGGGGTGGCAAGAGCCTTTGCCAATATCCAAAAGCCCAGTGGTGACAGGTGCAAGCTGTCCCTAGTGAAGCAATGTGGCTTGTCGAGCATGTCATCGCAGGCTGACAGACACTGGATCTCCTTAGAGTGACACCAAAATTTTAGCCAATTGTTAAAATCGATCATTTTGTCTTTGTACTGTGGCATCATTCTGGGTGAGGGTAAGATGCTGCTCAAGGTCAGGGTCATACCAGCCTGGGCTACATGATCAGAGAGCTCCTCTATGTCTCTTTTCATGTAGTCCAGGGAGGTACATCTCAGGTCATTCACACCAGCATGTACAATGACTGAGTCATATTTGTATTTGCTTTGGAGTGACCTGAGTGCTTGCATTATGTGGCGGATCCTAGCGCCCGACAGGCAGCTCACTGTGACCTTCTCTTTATTCAGCCTGGTGAGCGGGACGTCAGTGTGTCTGACAATAGAGTCACCTATTACAAGAGTATCAGGTGTGTTATTCAGCCTTAAGGGCTGTGGCTGCTTGGCACACTGGCTTTGTGGGCTATGTGTTGTGCGTGTTTTGTTTTGGGGTAGCGTTTGCTTGGATGTCTGCTTTGGAGGTCTCTGTTGCTTACGTAGATTTTTATTTAGAGCCTCCGAGTATGTTTTTGTGTATTTATGTGTTTGGTTCGCTGATGTGGTGGGACTATGTGATACTGGAATTGTGTTGTGTGAGGTTACCTTCTCCTCCTGACTGGTTTCACCAGTTTTGAGATGAGAGAGCTCAGCCTCCAGTTTGGCTATATGGTTGCATCTCTCACATATATTTGAACCTGTTTGGAGGAGGAGAGGGTTGTCCGTGTACATGAGACAGTTGTAACATTGCCTCAAAATTCCCAGATTCACCATCTGGACTGGAGAGGAAACCATTGACTGACCTTTGGACATGCTAGAGTAATATAGGGAAACTGAATTAAGACGGACCAATAGGGGACAAGGTAATCATAGAGAGTATAAGAGTAAGTAGTGCTTATGGTTTAATAGTGCTAACTTGTAAGATTTCTTATTTGGACCAGTGAAGGGCCTTAGAATGAGAATATGGTGTTTAAATTGAGAGATAGAGCAGTTCTAAGGGAAAAAGTGAAGAGCAGACTTTGTGGAGCCAGGAATAGTTTAAACCCAATTAGGCGGCACTGCCCGTTGTTGTACTATGCACAAAAATGCGCAAAAACACGCAAAAGAGGGATTTAAGAGAGGAAGATCAATGAGTTTGGAATTGACCCAAAATGGCCAATAAAACTTCAGTTTCAAGTCAGTAACCACTCCCACAGGGGCAGGCAGGCTGCTCAATGTTTATCACTGCCACTGATGAACAGAGAGACTTCCCTTTAGCCCAAGCAAAAAATGGCCTCCAAGAAACTTACAAACAGTTCAGAACAGCAAGCTTGTAACTGAACTTTTTTAAATCTCAGAAAAGTGGGAAAAAAGCAAGATTTTTTTGTTTTTTTTTGTTTTTTTCAGAGCTAGCAGAGGTTCACAAGTATCAACAAGTTATAACAGTGCAGTAAATGACCTCACACATGAGTGCTAGGCCAGAGACAGATAAAATGCAAGTTTTGAGAAAAAAATGATTTTAAAAATAAGTGCAAACAGGCAATTCAGTAAACAGCTCTAGGTTGTGCTCTAAATACAGTTACTAATGCAGAAATCAAGTTTAACAAGCCAGAACATGCTCAAAGTAGGCAGCTATGCAGAAAAACTTAGCAAATAATCTGAAGAAAAATACTTAAAATCTCAAAAGTGGCTCCTTTCTTCTCTCAGCATTTTCTCCTCTTGGTGGGTGCTTCACCAACAGCCAACAAGGCTGAAAAGACACCAAAACCACGAGGCAATCGGGATTTAAGAGAGGAAGATCAAGGAGTTTGGAATTGACCCAAAATGGCCAATAAAACTACAGTTTCAAGTCATTAACCACTCCCACAGGGGCAGGCAGGCTGCTCAATGTTTATCACTGCCACTGATGAACAGAGAGACTTCCCTTTAGCCCAAGCAAAAAATGGCCTCCAAGAAACTTACAAACAGTTCAGAACAGCAAGCCTGTAACTGAACTTTTTTAAATCTCAAAAAAGTGGGAAAAAAGCAAGATTGTTTTTGTTTTTTTTGTTTTTTTCAGAGATAGCAGAGGTTCACAAGTATCAACAAGTTATAACAGTGCAATAAATGACCCCACACTTGAGTGCTAGGCCAGAGACAGATAAAATGCAAGTTTTGAGAAAAAACGATTTTAAAAATAAGTGCAAACAGGAAATTCAGTAAATAGCTCTAGGTTGTGCTCTAAATACAGTTACTAATGCAGAAATCAAGTTTAACAAGCCAGAAAATGCTCAAAGTAGGCAGCTATGCAGAAAAACGTAGCAAATAATCTGAAGAAAAATACTTAAAATCTCAAAAGTGGCTCCTTTCTTCTCTCAGCGTTTTCTCCTCTTGGTGGGTGCTTCACCAACAGCCAACAAGTCTGAAAAGACGCCAAAACCATGAGGCAATCGGGATTTAAGAGAGGAAGATCAAGGAGTTTGGAATTGACCCAAAATGGCCAATAAAACTACAGTTTCAAGTCACTTAGGTTGTTCATAGAAAGTGGAAAAGCAAAGAAGATAAAAAACCTGCAATCAGTATCATCAATAAACAATGTGCACTCCAAACATTATCCATTCCAGGTTATGGAAAGATTATCTGCGAAGGAGTCCATACAGAACCATGACACTTCCTTTAGCTATGTCATAAATAGCAATGTACACTCATATATGTCCTGAGTCAGGGCCAACTGTAAATGACTGACAATGCCAACATCCTGTCAGACAGGCCCATACATACATACCCACCTCCCACTGACAAAAGGCCCTATCATCATACCAGGAGATATCACATGTAGAATGGGTAAACAGCTCCTTTCAAAACTGAAAACATGGCATTAATTGGATTACATTGTTTCCCTATATGTGTCATAAGTGAACTGCAGAACAAACAGACCTTGCACCTGAACAGTCTGTTGAGCCTCACCCTCTCTACAGGATATGAAACTGTTGAATGGGTTACAGCAACATATGGCACACTCCACAATTGTTGGTGCACAACAGACCATGGGAACTATAGTCTGATAAGCCTATGAAGTCTGATCTGCAAGGCCATGGAGTCCATCATGATTGAAGTCATAAACAGAGCTATTGGAAGCCTACAAACACACAACCCTACCAACTTGGTTTGGTCATGGGCAGATCATGGTTCCCAAACCTGCTAGACTGTTTGCAAGGCAGCCACCCAGGACATACATCAATGAAATGAGCTACACACGTCCCACATAGACTTTGAATAGCCATTTTCCAACATCCCAGACACATGTCATATCCACAAAATCAACAACCTGTGCATAAATATGTATTGTCATCTAATGGTTTGGCAACTGGGCCACAGATAGATCACACAAGGTAAGAATTGTGGAGTCCTGTTCAAGCTGGTAACACCTGCTGTCCCCCATGGCTCAGTCCTGGGCTTGCATAAACAAAGTGCACAAACATTACCATGTCTAGTCTGATGATGTCAGCATCCTACAAATATAGCAGGAGAAATGAAAACACCCAGTAAAGTGGTATATTCCTCTTTGGCAAGTCTGATGATGTCAGCATCCCACAAATATAGCAGTGGAAATGAAAGCTTCCAATAAAGCATGTAGCGTGTCGTGTTAATGTGTATTTCTCTAGTGTCATAACATAGTTAGATAGAGGTTTGAATCCTGCAATTGCTGTGTGTGACTTCCTTTGCGAGGAGTGCTCTTTTTGGAGACTAGGAAAACACCTTAAAAGTGGTATATTCCTCTTTGGCAAGTCTGATGATGTCAGTATCCTACAAATATAGCAGTGGAAATAAAAACTCCCAGTAAAGCTTATAGCGCGTCGTGTTAATGCGTATCTCTCTAGTATCATAACATAGCTAGGTAGAGGTTTGAATCCTGCAATTGCTGTGTGTGTGTGTAGCACTGTTGGTCAATGTGTTGCAGGTTTTGCTTTTACTACTGTATGACATATCAGTATAACAACAGTATGTGCATTGCACACTTCAGGTGTCTGTGTGGCAAATATATATATGTACATGTGACCTCAATTAGTTCACAGGTGTGAAGCCTACATTCTACATGAATACATCTGTTACCTTTGACAGATTGTGCTGCTGCTTCTCAGACCTTAGGTCACATATGTATGTTTGTGACAAGGCCAGCCACTGTAGTGATCTGTGGCCTAGGTCATCTGTGTCACACACACCCATGACAGTTTCTATAGAATAGTGTGAGTGAGGGTTCATGCCTGGGGTATATTTTAGACATGTTCAAACACAACAAAGTCTATCAATAATGGACATTCATTATAGGTGTACAACAACTTTGTGGATATGCATACAGACCCCTTATTGCTTATGTGATACACCAAGGGACTTCAGAATACCTTTGGACAAGTGAATACCAAAGGACAGATGACATAACACTTGGCTGTATGTACAGATCGGTACCCGTTCTACATGTTGGGGGCTATTACCTATGTGGTACTGTCGGGATACTATGTTTAGTAAATGTGGATGGCTATGCTATAGTTGGCTTATAGCTTTACAGCATGGGTTGGACAACAGGTATCTGTCTGTATGATACCCTTGTGGAGGATAAGTGTCTCATCCGGAGAATGCATTGTAGGCCACTGTATGCATTTCCAGATGTGGACGGACATATCCCTAGTGTGTTTGCTTGTACCTAAGAGGGCTATATGCCAAACAGTTGTGGTCCCAGGAATGGGTGACGGTCAATACCACTGGTTACTGGTATAGTATAGTACCAGAAGGATCCAAATGCTACTGAGTTTCCTATATCTGTGTGTCAGTTGTCAAGGCATCATCTAACAATTGGTTATAGTCAGGCTGTTGAGGTTGTGTATACTACTAGAATGCAAACCAATGACAGATAGTAACAGTATCACCCACAGCATAGTGTCAAACCATGTCATACACACATATGTACCCAAGTTAAAACATATGTGTAGTAAAATGCATACTGGCCACCAATATAAACTATGAAGTGTTAACACTGTGTAATACAGGGCATGTCACCCTTCCCATGTGTCCACTATGCACGTACATGCAGACAGTGCACTTCCACCATGTTCACAAATGTACACCTGCAAATCTGTACTGCACACATCACACACGTACTGTCCACTCACCAGCACATGCTGCCAAAACTACACACATCAGCCAAGTGGCACATGGGCGGACAATACATTTTTTGGAATTAACACTGGTGTAAACAATACTACATTGCTAATCATAGCTTTAATGCATCATGCCTGCTCAGATATACCTACAAGGATATCATTACACTTTACTGTTGACAACATGCTAACATTGCTACACTGCTATAAAGTCACCCTGTGCATCGGCACCATGTTAGCCTGTTCCTGCATCAATGTTACAGATGACAGGAGGTGGCACAGTTTCATCATATGCACAGGGTGTGTTGTTGGTTTGCCTGAGCCCGACATTGACCCATCCAATTGACATGTATGTGTGTGTGTGTGTGTGTGTGTGTGTGTGTGTGTGTGTGTGTGTGTGTGTGTGTGTGTGTGTATGTGAGGGACAACAGTACAGCATGGGTCAATGTTGATGTAATGTCTGTGTGTATGTGTTAGCCCTAGGTGTTTCGTTTATGTGTGTGTGTCTGCATGCACACAGTTCCACCAAGTGGCTGCCATATATGGGAGGTTGTGGGACAGCCACAGACTGAACCTGTCAGGCTGTACAGATCACCATCTCTGGCCACGGACACAGTACCTGTGCCAGGCAGGGGTGCCACGGACAGTATCGGGTACTAAGCCAGACTGGGTACTATCATCAGAGGCAGAGGGATGTTGACTGGACCCATGTCCCTGCTGGGACTGGCCAGAGCCACGTACATGTGGTCTTCTATGACGGTCTATTGACAGCCCAGCCCCAACATTGCTGGGGCTGGTACTGCCACAACAGGAGTGGCTGTGACTTGTGTGTCATCCGCGACGACTTCCAGCCAATGATGTTGCTGGCATACATCCATGTTAACATTTCAGCCATCCTGCACTGTCCTGGCACATGGATATGACATTGTGGAGGACATCTAATGTCTCCCCTCAATGTCTATCAATGACCTCGGTGTAATTACGGACAGCACTGGCAAGGTCACAGATACTGTCATTGATAGCGGTGTTATGGGTCCTCTGCACCCTTAGTCCCTGTCTGGTGTACCGTTCCATATGTGCCTGTGCCTGCATTACAGCCCGGGACATACCTGAGGTTGTAATACCTGTGGGGGCACATCTGCCAGGGGCATTACGACCAGCAGTGGTCCCATGAAAACCCCTGGACATCTGCCTATGTGGTACCATTCCAGGAATCTGGGTATGGCTGCTGTGAGGGGATGTATGTGCCATAGATACCACACTATCCTGGTGAATGCCTACTGTATGCTGTCCCTCAGTTAAAGCCATTGGTTATGAGGGATGTATTGGCAGTATGAATGTACACATAGATGGGGTGGAAAGCTGTGTACTGTCGATTGGCGGCCCAACGACAGACCCTGTCAAACCTGCCTGTGCCACAACACATGTATCATCATTTCCACTATTTGTGGCAGTGACTTCAGGTTCCCTGCTGCCCTCAACCAACACAACCTCAGCACATGAGAGAGGAAGGTAGGAAACACACTTTACAATCTGTACATGATGTTAGCACACATGCACACATGCACACATGAACACATGCACACATGAACACATGCACACATGCACATATGCATACATGCACACATGAACACATGCACACATGCACACATGAACACATGCACACATGAACACATGAACACATGCACACATGCACACATGCACCCATGCACACATGAATGCATGAACCCATGCACACATGCACACATGAACACATGAACACATGCACACATGCACACATGAACACATGCACATATGCACACATGCACACATGCACACATGAACACATGCACACATGAACACATGAACACAAATACACTACTCACTAAAGTAGGCACACACACACACACACCAACAGCAATCCAGAACATACTCATTAATGGTTGATGGTGGAGTACAGTATCACAAGCCAAAGAGTCCTATCACACATGTCAGCATGCAGGATGTGTGTTGCTCAACAGCATGCAGTGTGAGTGTAGAGAGTCCTTGTTAATAACAGTATACATGTCTTTGATGCATGTGTGTTGTTCAATGATTGACCTCACCCTGGAACACAATGCGTACATGGACATGACATTGCTGTGCAAGTATAAAATGCTTTCCAATGTCCTGTGCACCATCACTCATAGGTATATGTACCATGGCTGGATGCACACAACTGTCAGGTGTATAGCAATGAATGCTATGTGCAGTACTGTAGTTACTGTAACTGGATGTAGTGTAGTACCATGAGCCATCATCAGGAAGCATCATGTGGTCACTCACAGCCACTAATGTGTGCCACACTGGCAACTATCTTGCTCTACCTGAACTGCAGCACTGTGGCTACATTAACCATTTCACAGGCAGTTGTTACATGGCTATGTAAGGTGTTTAATAGGGAGCATTGCCTAACATGAATGTGTTGTGTGTTTAAGAGTGTTGCACCACCCCATGATAGGCCTCTACCCCTCAGGTATAGTATGTGTGCTGTGTGGATGGCATTTGGGATACTGGAGTCTGACCTTACAGCATGTGTCGAAATACACCATGTGTATCATATTAACACGTACTGCATATGACAAAGTGGTGTATATTGTCTGCATGTGTATTGATTCTGCCTCTACAATGTCCACTACAGTGTACCACAATTGTTTGGGATGCTCTGTGTATTGCATGTGTTTGAGGCAGCTACTCATGTTACTGGGATGTGCATAGTCCCACAGAAAACATGCAGAGCATGCATTATGTGTAGGTGTTTTACATGTGTATATGGCCTACAACTCACCTATGACATGCACATGTTATTTGCTATATTAAATGTAGAACACTCACCAGCATGGGTCTGCTGTCTTGCTGTCAGACCAGAGGGACCTACAAGGATATGAGACAGTTTGTCAGTGTCAACAACTATGTCATTGCTGCTGTGAGTTTGCAATTTTACAGTAGTACAACAGTTGACAGTCACAGGCATATAGATTGTGTTCCAAATTATCAGTATTGCACAACACCAGGCTCCACATCTTCTAAATACACAGTACACATCTGACATATGCATGTTCTAACAATCGAGCTAACAGTAGTCTACAGATATGCTGGGGACTCCAGCCTCCATGATGACAAATGCCTGTTGTAGTGGTTGGCCAGGAGCCACCATGCTGAGGTGCAGCTCTTCCACTCTGGTGAGGGGCGGATGTAATGCTGCACTACCACCTGTGGCAAGCTGTTGTCTGCGGACATTAGAGGCATGCTGCCGGACATGTCTAATTAAATCACTACAGTGATGGCGTACCTGCTCATAAGTCCGGTTATGCATGCCTACGTCATTAACCCGACAAACAACATCTTGCCACAGTGCAGTATGCTCATGCTGGTACTGGCTGGTTCTGGAGAACAGCAGGGTGTGATGTTGTACTATGGTGGATATTATGATTTCCTTCTCTTCAGGGGAATACGCAGGGTTGCGATGGTGAGACATGTCCCTGGAAGACAATAAAACAATAATTGTGAGCAAGTCATGTGGCACACTTAACATTCTAAAGTACAGCTATCAATGAAATGCCATATATAGCAACCTATTGGCTGTCAGTAGATACACACTTTTAATACCACATATCAGTGCTCAGCCCACAACTGTCTGACAGTGCCTGGCATGTTCTGTATATTAAACCATGTTCTGCACAGCAACAAAGTAAAACCAGTATGTAAGACTATACAACAGTACATGGCACACTGTATGTGACACAATGCACCACCTAGCCACAGGAGGTATATATGAAGCTAATGCATACATAAATATGTCATCCATTGAAATGATTGTAAGGTACAGTTACAGTACTACCAGTGCACCACACTACTTGAGAGCAAACCCCTAAGTAACATATGTGCACATTCATCAATATAGGTGGCATACTGCTGTACTACACTATACATGTTGCTAGATATGCACTTATATCCTGCAACACACATACAACCGAGGCCATGTTAAAGGCATACCCACACACACATCAGACATACCTACAAGACACAAAGGTATGGCAACCCAGGTGAGCTTTACATGTGTACCATACAGTACTGTGTGTCAGCACTTACAAAACCTTATGCCTGAGGTATGTAATTTGTGAAGACTACAGGTAACAAACAAAACAGTGTTTCTAAGCAATGTGGATATACACCATACTGTGCTGTTTAGGCCTACAGCTTCAGGTAGTACTACAGTTCATATGGGATTTGTATTCACTAGTGTTAACAATCAATAAGCATACATGTACTGCTTTAGCCTACAATGGCACACTCCAGTCAACACCATGGGACTATGTCACACCGTATGCCATACTGCTTTTCCTGCCTAGCAATAGCATACATATCTTTTGCGGGGATCAGAGCTAGAACACTACATACCATGATATAAACAGTTTCCCACTAGGCTATCACACATATACACAACATTGACACATTCACCTACATATTCACCATCACACTCAGTCAACCTCACATAGCAATTAATGCAACAAGAACATGCGTGTGTGTATCGGGTCCTAGGTAGCTAATAGGCTATTAGCCGTAGGGCCTATAGAAGCCTAGCCATACGGTACCCTGCCCTTCAACACCCATGTAATTTACATTCATGTGCCCCTGTCATGCAGAGCCACAGAGGTAATTCCCGGGTTGTATTTCCTATCTCACATCCATTCATCATGATTATTCATGATGACTGCTAATGAGGACCTTTCTTTGCTATTGGTATTTAGTTAGTTCCAGAGTATGATATGTGTCTGAGATGAGAATGTACCACTCCAGCATGTTCTGCTTTTTGACATTACATGGTTTAGATCAGTACAGTGTGTAGCTCGTAGGGATTTTGATCTGTTTACATGGAGCATGTCCAGCACCTGTGGGTTTGGCATAGCTTTGTATGTTAGGCAGAGGTTGCCTCTGAGAAGGCGGTATGCGACACAGTGTAGCTGTGGTTTTGTAAGACAGTCTGCATAGGGCATCTGTTTGAGTCTGGTAATACTCTTTGTGGAGTATGTGCCTGGCGTCTACAGTGGCTGTAGATGTCTTCTGAGGTACATACCAAAAGGGCCATTGTACTCTATGATGGGTTTTATGACTGATGAGTAGAGTGGAACACTGACCTCTTTTCCATGGATGATACACCTTTCCTGATGACATGTGGACCGTACACAGTTTACATGACTAGTGTGGCACTGTGATTATCAAAAGGGACACTACTGCCCACCTGTGTCCCATGGTCTCTTATCACACTTTTGGTGTTGAGTAAACTACCACCTATGTGGTAGTCCATGGGTACAGAGTTTTTAACAAAAGGGATGGCAATAAATTTACAACATTGAGCTTGAGCGTATATATAAACATCCATTGGTGTAAGTATATATTTACATATAGGCACATATACAGTCCACCTTTCATGGTGGGAATATCAATTAAGCAAAGGTTGAGAGGGATACAGTTATGTAATAATATTGCACAGTCTTGTGCAGAATGCATTGAAGGTATTCTCAGCCCATGTATTTTTAGCAGGACTCCCTGTCTGGAAGACTAAAAACCTAACAGATCATACCCACAGTGTTTAAACACCACATGTCATATACCAGCACTGTATGCTGTCTTGTTTGCCACACACTACAACCTACATAAAATTATGCACATAACAACCTTCACCAACATATATATGTCCACCCTTCACAAACAGTTGCAGTATGTCCCTTGCTCTATGCACATGTTAAGATGCTAATATATCTGACGCATAAATATCTCTCCATATGTGTGTGCCATACACACACAAGGTCCACACTGTTGTAAGTCCGTAGACCTCATGGATAACCTGTTGGGTCTTGCTACAACATGAACAGTTGTCACATGTGTGCATAACAGTAATATTACAGGGAGTATTTATAGCTGCTAATGCTACATTACTATACTAGCCTGGTACAGCAGTTGCCAATGCTAAACTACACATTATATGACCATCATGCATGTGTTACTCTGTCACATCCAGGTTTATATAGATGTTTGCACTACTCCCCCAAACAGTCATTATACACAGTACTGTACAGAACATAGATAACATGATCAGATGTTTGACATTTAATGCTGAGCTACATATGTCACAGTTATGTCCCACTGCACACAGCTACACACTAATTTGTCCATGACAGTAGTTATGCATGGCATCAGTGCATACATACCTACTGCTGCCACATATGCATGTTTCAAAGTTTGTACAGTACTCTTCATAAACATCTACTACTTGCCGGTAACCACATATCTGTTACATACCTGTTTGTCACTTTCAGGTCCATCTGTGAATGTTTTGACAATTTTTTTTGGTATTAATTAAGTAAAGTTTGCTTTTACTTAATTTGTTTTGGTTATTAATTAAGTTTTTTTTTTACTTAATTAATATTTTTGGTTAGTAATTCAGTAAATTTGTTTTACTTAATTAAATTTTTGTTTTATTAAGTAATATTTTTTTTACTCCTCTCCAGGTTTACAGGTGCTATAACACGTGCAATGTAATGATTGCATGTGGGGATAGCAAGTACAGTCTGCTTTTATAGGTATCTGCACATGTGCATGTGATGCCCTCTGCACCAATTGGTGCCCAGCATTTGGTAAATGCATACAGCCTGCTGTGTGGTAATAGCAGTACTCACTGTCATAGCAACCCAATGCTATAAATTGCTAAGTTATGTAGGCGTAGCCCTTTCAGATTTCAAGAGTGAGGCCCATGATTGTTTACTGTGGACACTGTTGTTTAAGTCAGAAGGTTGTTATACTTCTTATATCTGAAGCTAGAGGTGTAGACAGTGATGTACATGTTGTACGCAGACCTGACAGTTGCCACTTCCAGTACAGAGCTATCAATGTAGAATTTAACTCACCCCTACAAATGCTTACACAAGATATATGTGAGTATGTAGTTTATTTTCTACTTATATAATTAACTACCATACAAAAGTAGTTATTGAGAAGTATTCTTTTGGCACATGAACTGTTTGTGAACTGTTATACTGTGCATATTAATGTTCTCACTTCTGCAGGGTTTGTGTTTTTTATTGTTGACATTAGCACAGGATTCTCAGGAAAACTGGACAATTCCAGTAGTGAGTATGCCTACCTACATCCTTGGTAGACCCTAAACACACACGTATATTTAGAATCGGGGGGGGGATGCAGACATACAGAGAGCAGTATGTATTATTATGTGAATGTTATCTTACTGGACTTAAAGGATTGGTGTGTACCTGTTAGTTTATCAAGGCAGGTGGCCTGTCTGCATAGTTCCCAACTGTGAAGCTATCCAGATGGTAGCCAGATGTTAGCCTGTTATTCTTTGTCTGTGCAACCCACATATGTTTTCAGCACTGGTACAATGGCATTGTTACAGTCAGTTGCTACCAGTACATGGCTACATCCTTTGGTATTTCTGTGTTGTACTCCTACATAAGGGTATGCTTGTGGAAGTCCTCCCAAAGCTATTTGCAGATTGTGTAATAGCAGAAAAGCTGATATGCCTGTGTGTTTGTGCCTCTGCCAGGCCTATGAAACACTCAGATACATATTTGCATGGAGTCAGGGATAGGTAGTTAAAAGTGAGGTACACCTTCCAAATAATAGAGACAGTAAGTGTAGACTTGAGTGAAGCAGTGCATATGGATTAGTACACCTTTTATGAAGTAGAAGCAATGTCTACTGTTATTATTGTCATTATTCATTGTGTAATACCCCACCTTTCTGACTAACGCCAGTACTTTTCAGAGGGATTCAGAGGGACACAGCTAAAATATGTTTCACAATCAGGGGCATCTCTGAAAAGTAGTCACAGTTAAGAAGTATGGCCTCTGCCCTAATCAGATATGCCAGTGTTTGTCCTGCTATGATACTGTGTGGGGGTTGTAAAGTCCCTCTTTAACATTATTTGCTGCCAGAATGGCTGCTTCTCTTATCACAGTCATGTAATGCAGTTCCACAACAATTGCTGGTAAAGATCCACAGAACAAGCTTTGTGTTATGGCCTTCCTATTTTTCCTTTACATTCACTCATTGTATTGCATGATATATTTATTTCAGCACCAAGTTAGTGTATATTTGCTGTGGCTTAGTGGTATTTCATGCAGTCTAGTGTGTCCAAGGTCTGGGGTTCAAGACTGACAGAGGCGTTTTATTTTGCTGCTGAGCAGAACAAGGGCCTTGCCATGCAGAGTGACTAAGGCACTTTTAAGCAGTTGTAAGCGGGTTTGCGTGAGTTGCATGACGCTTAGCGATGCTTAGCTAAGCGCACACATGAGCACACTCACACAAACTCGCTAACTACTGCTTAAAAGTGCTTACTCTTGCTAAACCCTGCGCTAATTTCTTTGAAAGAAAAGAAAATGGGAAGATAGGAAAGTGGTGAAAAAGGGGGCACAAAGAGGGAAAGACAGTAGGGAAACAAGCTCGGGATGTGCAGGACGGGTGTAGGGAAGGTCCATAGCTGCCCATTTCTTTACCAGCAACAGCTGTGCATATGTTAGGAATTTGGAGTGAAATTTGAAACCTTCCACCCCTGAGAGAGGGGTGAGGACAACAAAGTATGTTGTATTGCCAATTATAATTATCAGTTTACATGTCCAGTGGACATGTGTGTGAAATGGGCCGCTATGTATGGGGTGTAATTTTTTTGTGGGAGCAAATTACCCTTTTTTTTTTCAGGTGAGAGTGGAATGTGAGGTAGAGGAAGTAGGTATATTTGGGGAGGTAGGTTGGGGAGGTAAACAGACAAGACAGACAAGACACATACAGGGGTGGAATATGACACATGGGGTGGGTGAACACAATTGATGGGGACGGATGTTTGGAAATCGCAAGCCCATGAGCCCACAGATGGTAACAGTGGAACTGAGATCCCCACCCATGGGCAGTCACCACTGCACCTTCACAGCCCCAATGGTGGCTGTACTGGGGGCTGCGTAGGAGGGCCAGGCTCACCCGTGAGTCGAGCCACTGTCGCCTCGAGCTGGCGTAGGGGATCAGCGACTGAACGCTGGATCTCCATACGCATCACAGCCCGGTCCCTTTGGAGAGTGACAGGTGGCCCTTCTCCGCCCATGCTTGCACGGGGGGATGAGCCCCATCCCCTGCAGCGCTTCCACCCGAAGGTGGCACAGGACCAATGGAGGAGGGGAGCCCGGGCTGGGCACCAGACCTGCTTGTGCCAGGTGCAATCACCAGCTGAGGAGGGACAGGTGGGTCCGCTGGGACCGGCCTTCCCATACGTTCTGTGATTAGGTGTGTTTAATTACAGCATAGACAACAGCATTCCAAATTAGTTGTAACAGCATGCAGTAATATTCCCATTAACCCAACACACCAGGGTTCCAACAGTTGAACAGCAAGCATAACACATGCATATATTGAACAACAGTGGACATTAAAACAGCATGCAGGGATGATTGGTGGCAACAGGCCACCAAGATTGTGATGTTTGAACAGGGCACATGCATCAAAGTAAATGCAGATATTTATAGAACAATAGGACATATGTCCCAACAAATGTTTTGAGATTAGACATACCCATTGAGGTGTGGAATTGCATTGTTTATGCACATACAGTAGAGTGTAAAAAGAAACCTCCATTAACATCTTATAAGTACTTTTAGTCTACACTACATTCTGATTGACTGCAGGTGTATATCCCCTACATGTATTATTACACTAGGCAACATGCATTAGGTTGTGTAATGGGTTTGGCTAGTTCTTTATCTACCTGCCCTATATCTGACATACTAACTGTCCAAGATGCAGATGTTACTGGTACATAGTTATATATTTTATTTATATTTATATATCTACATATCTGGATGTGTTCACGTGACATTTTCAGTTAAATTTCTACAGAACCCTACATTTCATGTAGCACACTCACATTTCTGGAGAACACATTAACAAGCTACTCGTGTGCCAGATGTACCTATGCATGCCAGCCATTAACCAACTGTTGAGGACTGTATATATGCTTCACAGCTACTGGCACTTCCTTCATCCACTTTATATGGGACTGCCCAACTGTGGGTTGACAGCACTTAATACAACAGTACTATTTATATAATGCAAGGGTACAACAACATTTCAAAGTAAGTGACACAGACACACTCCAAGTATTATACCTTTATTAATTACATTACACACTTTTCTACAGGCTCTCTCCTTTATTTGATATTACAGTGCATACGGAAGACTTATTCAAGACATATTATACCTTTATTAATAGGTTACAACACTCTTTTTCAGGCTCACTCACTTATTTTATATGACAGTACATGCAGAGATATTATTCTGGACTTATTTTACCGTTATTAATGGGTTACTACACTCTTTTTCTGGCTCTCTGACTTATTTTATATAACAGTACATGCAGAGGAATTATTCAGGGCATTTTATGGCTGTATTATTGGGCTACACCACTTTTTTTCAGGCTCTCTCACCTATTTTATATAACAATACATGCAGAATAATTACTAACCTGCCTGGTGGCGCAGCCTTAGCAGCCTATCTGCATAGGCCTGATGATTCACAGCATGGACACCTGCAGCTGTGAAGTAAATGAAGGGATATTGAGACATACCTATCCATTATATAGACTAAATTAGCATGTCTTACATACTGCATTCCATGGCTACCTACTCAGTAGTGGGGCATCTTGCATGTCACGGGCCTCCTGTATCCATTGGTTCAGTAGGTCCTGCTTCAGTTTCTTCAGGTCTGCATGTTGGTGACGGACCTGCTCACCAGTCTGAGGGACGCCTGTGGCACTGGTGAGATCATGAGCTAACCAGTTCCAAGCCTCTGCTTTGTACTCCGTCCCTTGGAACTGGCCCTGCAGGAGTCTTGACTCATGATGGTGGACAAGGAGCCAAACCATACATTTTGACTCCTCGATGCCCCAGCATTGCGCTCAAAAGTGAGTACCCTCTCCAGCACCAGCCATTTTAACTGCAGATGTGAGCTACAATCAGTTATGGTGACTATTCCCGCCTATGGAGCTTAAATATGCCACATTTCCCGCACTTTTTTGTGATTGGCCATTTTTGAAAATTCTCGGCTGACTGCAGACCTGCTTAGCAATGGTTAATCTACCATTTATAAGTATATGTATGTTAACAGTGGATGTTTGTCTTAAGCTGTCATGGCTTAGTGGTTCAGTACTTTGATTATGGTGCACAGTGTCCCGGGTTCATACCTTGTCATTGCTTTTTATTTTACTACTGTCCAGACAGGTTAGGGGGTGTGGCTTTGTTTAGGCAACTTTGCTCTACGTTGCTCCACGTTGCCCTACGGTGCGCTGGTTAGCGTGGTGCGCAGCTCCGTGCAAACCTATTGCACTGGGTAAAGCGCTGCTTAGCTATGGGCAACTATATTGCGCTGGGTAAAGCACTGCTTAGCTATGGGTAACTGTATTGTGCTGAGTAAAGTACTGCTTAACTATGGGCAACTATATTGCGCTGGGTAAAGTGCTGCTTAACTACGGGCAACTATATTGCGCTGGGTAAAGCGCTGCTTAGCTACGGGCAATTATATGTCAAGATCCTTCTTATATTTATATACATACATTTTGTTCACTGATACATAGGCCATTTCAATGCTTTTTAGTAAAATTTTATTCATATATGTCAGGAATTATTTCATATACTAATTGAAAACATAAAATAGAAAGGGGAGTGGTGGAACTCGAACCGTGAATGCCTCCTCTTTGTGCGAAGGCTCTACCACTACGCTATTGCTATTTGGCTTAATTTGCATAAACATTTCTTATTATGCTCTTCAATGTCGAAATTGCTAACTGCAGCTAAGCAATGGGCACACCCATGCAAAAACGCGCAAATACGGGCAGTTATATCGGGAATTATAAAAAAAAAATTAAAAGTTTTACATTCTATAACTGTACTGGGGGTTTACAATGTGAGGGAGTGTAGTGTTGGATATGTAGACATTTGAGCGGACTTGCTCATGTGTGTTGACATTTCACAATTCAGACACTTGCAGGGGCACGGACTTCTGGACTGCTCGGCAGTCAGACGCCCCCTGCCTTCCTGCGGGTCCATGTTAGACTTGGAGTGGAGTCAGCGTGCCTTCATGAATATGCATGGCATGCTGATGTCATACCGTTCAACTGCAGTTTCCGAGTAAGACTTATTTAGTCTTACACGGAGGATTCGTGAATTCTGGGGTATATCTTTTCAGCACTCAAGAAATGTTTATAAAGTACTTTCTGGAGTGAATGAAGATTATTATTGCTGTAACATGTAGACCTTTTATTATGACTTTACATGCAGTAATGCATACAGTGTAAAACAACTGATAAGGAATGAAGGATAGGTCATTGTAGTTTGTCTTTAATGTGGATATTAGTACAGAATAGCTGTAGTCAGCTATGCTGAGTGTGGGTGGTTAGTTACAAAAATATATTTTTAGTGAAACATGTAAGATATATCAGTGAATTTAAAAGCAAAAAATGGCATTTCTGCAGTTAGTAAATGTTTGTGAAGACCATTTTGTTCTGATTGAGGTTTATGCCAAACTGTTGTATTTTTGGGCAGCATGAACAGGCAAGCATAAACTGTTGTAATTTATTTGTGTGACTATATAAATAATTATATATATATATATATATATATATATATATATATATATATATATATACATACAGATATAGATATATAGAGATATAGATATACTCACACACATAGAATGATATACACACACATGCACACGCACACAAAGTCACACACATATTCTCTGCTCCAAACCACTTCTACTTTGCTTATGGAATGTAAACATTGTTCCCTAACAGTGTTAAGGTTTCTGGACAAAGCCCTGATAGAGCTGACCTAATGGATCATCATTCATGCAGTTAAAGAGGAGTTTGTATTCTTGTCTCCTGCACCTCATCTTCCACTTCTTTGTGACTAAGAAGGGGTGTCTTGTCACATGATCTGAGGATCTGTCTTATTTCAAAGATCCAGGCAGGATGCAGATAATCTTTACTTCCCCAAGCTAAATAACTATATGCCAATTCCTTCTCCATCAGCAGCGTACATCATGTTACGTAGATAATGGGGTCACTTTTAGAAAGTCTCTGCCACCACCCCCCCCGGTAGATGATGTGGGCATCACATCACCTATATCCTATACCTTCACACTTACAAGTACATGCTTCCTGCACACACGTTTTAGGACTACAAAGACAATGACCCTGCTCAATGGCTACTTGCTCCATGTAAACCTCAAGTTGCATGGGAGCAACTGCCTAACCAGAAACCACGATACCCAACCCACCCCAGCCCAAGATGGGTGCACCAGCAAGAACTACTCATGCCCATTTCTGCTCAACTGCTTTTTCCATCACCCAAGCTGCATTTCAAATTCAAGTCATCTCAGTAATACATACATACATACAAATGTTTCAAGCACGGGCATTAATGCCCTTCTAGCTTGCCAATATCCTAAAACAAAACACTTGTTCCCATAATAAATGTCCAGACTGTTCTTAAAAATATCTAAACTAGTACTTGCTTTAATGTAATTTGGTAGTCTGTTCCAAGCATCAGCTACTCTGTCAAAGAACCAGTTAGTACACGTCTCATTCCTATAGAATCTTCTACACAGTTTATCTGATGATTCTGCACTACCTTTTGATAACCCCAAACATTCCCAGAGGTAGTTGTCCTTAACTGCCCTATATACCTGAATAAGATCTCCTCTTAAATATCTATAAGAGACACTGTAAAAGTTCAGATATTTTAATCTTTCATAATAACTTAGATTTTCACATCCATGGATGCCCTTGGTATATTTCCGCTGTACTCTTTCCAGCTTATTCATGCTTGTTTTCTTATTGGGTTTCCATATTGTTATTCCCTACTCAAGTTTGAGTCTAATGTAACTAACAAACAATGACTTCATTATGTTTCCTAGACTTTATAAATCTTTTTATACAACCTATAGTTCTATAAGTATCATTAGCCAGTTGGTTGATATGATTAGAAAAACTCATAGCTGAATCTACCCATATACCCAGGTCCTTAAATGCTACAGTTTCAATCACTGTGTGCTGTATTAAATATTCACCTTTCAGTTTATGTCTCCCAAATCTCATATGCTTAGTTTTTGATGTATTTATCAACATATTATTCTCCCGTGCCCAAATGGTCAATTTAGTCAAATTATTTTGCAGACATGCCTTATCTCTACAACTTGTAATCAGTTTACCCAATTTCAGGTCATCAGCATATAGACTGTAGAACACCTCAGATGAAAAAGTAAGGTCTGAAAGATACAATCTAAACAAGTAAGAGTGTAGGACAGAGCCCTGTGGGACACCTTGACTGTAACCAAGGATTTCACCTGTCCAGTCGGTGTGTGATACTTGCCATGTCCTATTTGTAAACCATGCAGCTATCCATCTTATTAACAGTACATTAATACCTAGTTGTCCTAATTTATTGTGTATGACCCTGTCAAATGCTGAAGTTAAATCTGTATAAATCACTTCACAGCATAATTTTTTCATTCATAATTGTTATTATATTGTCATAGCATATCATATTACAGGTGGTAATAGATCTATTTTCAACATATGAATGCTGATATATGGTTTCAAGTCCCAACCTATCCAGTTCTGACAATAACTTATCCAGTATTACCTTCTCCATTATTTTTCCACAACATGAAAGTAGACTTAAAGGTCTATATGATTCTGGGTTTGTCCTTCCTTTCCCTTAAAGACAGGTTTAATAAGTGCATGTCTCCAATCTTGAGGAATCTCCACATATTTATATGACCTAGTGAATAATAGATATAATGGTAGTGTAAGTTCTTGCTGAAGTGTTCTCAGGTCATTGTTTCTTATTCTGTCTCCTCCCTGCACTTTGTTTGGATCCAGTTTTCACAATTCCTTTTCAATATAATCTAATTTGATTCCAGTATCTGGAGTTACCTGGATGTCACTAGGACAACTTACCACCCCTTTTGTGGAGCCAAACTGTTTTACATAAGATTTTGTAAATGTATCTGTAATTTGTTGTGTTTGAGAATACATTTTAGAATCTGCACACAGTTTATCAATTTGTGTACATTTACTCCTTCCACACCTTATGTATCTATAAAAAGGTTTCCTATATACTCAATATCTTTATATAAATTTTCTCCAAATTTTTCTTGAGCTTGTCTAACACCATGCTTAATCTGTTTGTCCAGCTTGTTTATTTTGGTTTTCAAAGCTGTAGTTCGACTTCTCTTCCATTTCTTATGTTTTTTGTCTCTCGCCTTAATCAGGTATCTTGTTCTTATGGAAATATACCCCCCTAATGTTGCGTGCCTAGATCCTGATGTTAAACATTTTTTTGACTTATTGCACTCAAACAATTTCTCTTTCAAAACTTTTCACATTCCATCTGCAGTTTTTCCACTGAACACCTCACACCAGTTAGTTTTATATAGTAACTGTTTTGCTTTCCTTTAATATATAATTAACCTTCTGTGCATTGGCTTAGATTTCAGTTTGGCAAAATTATCTAGCAACAAATTAACTTTAATAACCCCATGATCACTGCACATCAATGGTGGTAAAACTTGACTTGAAGTTGCAGTAATTTCTTTGGGAACACAAATAATATCTAGTATATTCCTTCCCCTGGTAGTTTTTTTTAAATCTGAAGCATTTGTTGTTCCTGAATATACTCTATGAATAATGTCTTTACTAACATTGTTGAATCAATATTATTCCAGTCTGTTTCTTGTAAATTTAAGTCTCCAGCTAATATTATTCTTCCCTCCTGTGTTTCATGTAAGAAACCTCTAGGTCTAGTAGGTCTAGGTCTACCTCTAGGTCATCTGCACTTGACTTTGGGGGTCTATACTCTCCAACAATTGTTATATGTTCTGGGGTTGTCTTTATTGTCACAGTTACACAGTCTATAGTATTGGTGTTATCATTCAACATGTAATAATCACAGGTCTCATAGCTATCTTTAATACCTATCATAACACCTCCACCTGATTTTTTTGTTAGAATGTCAGTTATAGTAAATACATTTATTCCCTGTCAGAACTGGTTTCCAAGTCATTGTTATTTAACCATGTTTAACAAACAATAACAACATCAATCTTGTGGGAACGTAGCAAATTTTTTAATAAAAAAACTTTATTATTAATGCTCCTAGCATTAACAACCATCCAGTAATAGTCAAGGCTTTATCTAACCTGCAGATCAAGGATTAGACTGACCACTTACTTTTGTATTTTTTATTAGTTTGTGGCACAAGTATATGATGGAAAGTATTTTAACATAAAGACGAGCAAACAATGTTACTACAAAGCATTCACTTTTGCTTATTTGGGACCAAAGCAGTTACTATTTTAAGTAAAGATGTCTTAATGATACACCATGTTTTAACTGAATTATACGCTTAACCTGTACACTTTTTTCTTTTTCTTCTTTCTGTATTATTTTAAATGTTTGCCAGTGTTATGTGATTGAGTATCCTAAGTACCTCATGTTATCCTTTATAGCTTGATGATGACATTTTTTTTTTAATTTCCATGAATGGTGCAAATAGCCAGTCAAGCAACTTTCATTTGATAACTTCGGCAATTCACATTATTTAATTAAATAATCAAAATCACCTTTTCATTTAATCAGCAGTATCCCTGTATTTTTGTGTATACAATTGTATGCAAAAAAAGTGGCTCTTATATTTGGCATTTTTGTACTCTATAGACCTGATGTCCTTATATGGAGGGCAAATAAAGCAAATAAAATATACCTATTCTCATTTTTCAGTTTTGCTACTGTCTAAAATATCTTCATGCCATTTATCATATCCCTGTTTATAAGGCAATTCCCAAAATTGAATATGACATACGCATTTAATGCTACTGTATTTTCAAGATGTTAAGGTGCAAATTAAAAAAAAATCTAAAGCTAGTTTGTTTAAAGTAACTTGTCTGCAGCAAAAATGCACTCATTATGTTTAACCATATAAATGTATTTTTTTAATCAAAGGATCATTTATTTAATAGTACCACTTTTATCATTTCTGCCACACTGTTTAGCTTGTGTACCCAACAATTCTTCCTCTTCCTTCCTCCTGCTACTGTTTGGTAGTATAAAGTCTGTTGTCCTCTTGTGTTTATAGGTAAGTAAAAGGCTAGGTGTTATCCTTGTGGACCATTTTAAGCCTAGCAATTTTCCCTCAAAGATAAGAATCAAACACTGTACCTTGTGTTTTTGAGGTAAACACCTTAACCATTTTGCCAACCATTCCAAATATCAACCAAAGTGCAACAAACAGAGATTTGAACCCACATGCATCCATGAAACATTTACATTTGCCTATTCCATAATGTTTTAAGCTAATATAATTCCATAAATGAAGCAAATTACCTGATATGGGAATATAACCCACAGTGTTCAGATCTTCCTGCATCAAGGGCAAAAAATGCTATACTTGCTGAGCTACTAACAGTTTGGGATTCATCCATTTTTAGAGGATAATCTAATATGTACTATCATAATACAACTGCAGTTTTTTTTAGTTTCCTTTAATTGGTTCATGTTGCTATTTGCCAGTGTTTGTTTCTGTAGTTCATTTCTTAAGTGGTGTCCTTTCTAAGCTCTATGCACTTCTTCTCTATGTCAATATATAATTTTGCTTGGAACTTTGGTTTATTTCCACATTCTAAATGCATGTTGCGGATGAACTGGCATTTCTACAAACTGCTTGTAGTTATGCATATTGTGTAAAAAGTGAATGTGTGTGTGTGTGTGTGTGTGTGTGTGTGTGTGTGTGTGTGTGTGTGTGTGTGTGTGTGTTGGATGGTGCCCCATTCAGAATTGGTCCTCTGCCTTGCATTCATCAACTTCCAGGATAAGCTTCAGTTCCACCAACAACTCAGAAATTGATTAAGTGGAAGCTGTCAGCTTCCTTGATCAAGAATCAGGGACAAAGTCAAAAACAGTGTGTGTGTGTGTGTGTGTGTGTGTGTGTGTGTGTGTGTGTGTGGTGGTGGGGGGGGTAAAGGCCTAAAATCTGAGACAAATTTTAAATGTTATTCTTAATTACTTAAAAAATAAGGGAACAACAGATTTTGCATTAACATGCATTTTCTGAACAAGAAGCATGAAACTCTAATGCCTGAAATTATTGACTTAATGTAATCCGTAGTGATTTACTAGGAAGTCAAAGATTGTATGTGGGACAGACCAAAATATAAGGCAAAATTAGATACATTCTACAAAATCAGTGAAAGATAAATAAATCAAAGTAATATGATACTCACTTTGAAATTCCATTGCTTTGTCTGCTTTGGTTAGTCTTCCCGAATGCTTTATTTTATAAAAGCTGTAATTATCATGAGTCTATTTTTTGGCAGTAGGGACAGAATTCTGCCTTTTTTGCAGTTCAAAAAGGTTTATAATATAACTTGATTAAGCCTAGTGGTATAAAGCAGCAGATTTCTCCATGATTACCATTTTTTTAGGCATAGGCTGAGGTATGGCCTCTGTTTTATGACTAGCAAACACCCAGCTGAGGCTATGTGTCCCCACTTTGTCCATGAATTAATATGGATATGTGTATGACTGTGACTGTATGCAACTATGTATGCATGTCTGAGCATTCTCAAACAAGCAAGTAACTGATGTGATGATAATGCAATATACATTATTATGGCTGTAGAACTTAGTAGGAAAGCTGAATATCTGTTAAACATGAAAGATGGCAGTCCTACTGTCTACATTACACAGTTCTTGGTGATGGTTACTGCAATAAGACTGTACTTGAAACACTTGTTTGCCAGTTATGAAATCAAGTCCCCAGTAAACAACCTAATAAAGTATACCAAGACACAGGAAACACATGCTGCCTTGTTCATAAGCTCATTAGATAATGGATTCTTTTAAATCTATCTCTTGAGACATTGTTTACTGTGAGCTCAGAAAAGGACTACAATATGAGGTGAGAAAGGCAGGTATAGGAAGTTAAGACTTTGATGATATTTAAGAGATGTCAGAAAGTAGAAACAGTTAAACTCTCCCAAGTCAAATCATGTGACTCCTTTAATCAAAGATATATAATTAAAAAATGGATGCATTACTCATTAAGAACAGCACGTCTTTTACTCCTCAAAAATTAATTTATAAAAGTCAGTAAGTGCACATGGTATTGTGTGGACAACATGTTACAAAATAATATGCTTATTTTACAAAGATCCTATATCAGACACAGTATTAAAAATAATGTAGTAGAATCGAAACAGAATTAATGTGTTTGTTTTATCAACAAACATACAAATCCCATCACTGTCTCTCTCTCTCTAAAACACCTAAACTGGATAGAATTACCCCAGCAGCTTCTTCTCTCTCAGTTCCAGATCATCCATTCTATCCTATACCAGCCTTCCTACTGCCCAGCACTTTCCCCTCTCATCTCCCATTATTCTCCCTCCAGACCTCTCCGAAGCTCTAACCAAGACCTACTACAAATCTACAAACCCAAGTCTAAAGTTGGACGCAACATGTACAGATTTCACCCCACTATTGCTTGGAATAGGCTCCCACTAGAAATCAGGACCCTTACACATCCTAAACAATTTAAGACAGCCACCAAAGGGCACTTTAAAAGTCACTGGCTCTGCCACTGCACTCTGCCTCCTTAAACATCCCCTACTTCTCATACCTTAATCTACTTTCTGCCCTTAACTCACTCTTCTCACTAGCTCTCTCTAATCTTACTTGACTACTGTTTCTACTGTCTTCTAAAATCTATTAAGCAAATCACCTCAGAGAAACATTCTATTATAATTGTCTTGCCTTCATGCAACTACATTATGATAAAACTGTTCCACTTACCCAAAAACTATATTAATCTTAATGACATATTTCTTTTTATACATCTTGAAATAGTTTTGCTATACTCCTGATTATTGACACTGCATAACATTGTATTGCTACTTAATGCCTTGTAATAATCCTTAAGATTGCTGTTTAATGCTAATTTATAATGAAAATTGTTTAATATGTTGGAGGTTTTCTCCCCGGGCCTCTGCTGGAAAAGGGCTCTTCAGCTCAGTCGGACAATCCCAGTTAACAAATGTAAAATAAATAAATAATGCTAATAATAATAATAATTCAAGAACCAGAATATATGGCCGGAGAAGTGTATTTGGATGGTTTAATTTCAAAACTGTAATTTGTAAAACAGTAATGGGCATGCAGGAATAAATAACTTGTTTAAGATTCAATAAAACATTTAGTGTCAGATCATTGATTTAACTATTTGCTGCAGTATATAAGTAATGTGGCCTGCTGGTGCAGAAGCAAGGTGTCTGGCTCTATTCTTAGTGGCCCAGGTTCAAGACTTAGCTTGGATTGCTAAAAAGCCAACAAGATGATTGGAAATTATCACTGCTGGCATGTAACACCATCCTAAAAAGGGACTGGTGATTAGTGTTATCACCATGACTTCTAAATGAGACATGGGCCATAGGTGCAAGAAGGCAAGATTGCAGCAAATACATCATGTAATGCATATATGGAAGTTTTATTGTCACAAAGAAGTATCGACACATCTCTCACCCAGTTAAGGGTGCAGCCTGGATCACATGTATGGATGAGACTTTTCAGCTGTAGTCATACCTCACCCCTTAGAACTCCTGCTTTGTGGTCTCATAATACCAGTGGTTACAAGGCTTACAGCCTTCAAATTACAAAACTCTAGCCAAGGATATATTAGCCATGAACTGAGAGATAACAGAAATGTGGGCCTGTAGTGTGCATAAAATGAAAATGAAACTGGTCAAACCTGTAGGTTCATAGTGTATTGTAAGGAGCAGGAAAAACATGCTAAAATTGAATGAAGTTTTTATTTTAATGAGCCATTTTAACTAGTACGGTTTGATTTCACTGTACTGTAGCACTGAGGCAATTTAAAATACAACATTGTTGGATTACAACAGACAAGGAAACGTTATTAACAACTAGGAGGTCTTTTGAAGTTAATCTGACATTTTTTTTCTCACAAAATTCATTCCTGCACAAAAAGTGATAAATTAATTATCTTCAAAGACACGGAATTTGCTTAAATATGCGCTGTTGAAAGATTTTGAGTCTACAATGATATTTTAATGATTATTCTGATTATCACTTCTCAAATGGCATTTCTGGCCTGTAAACCCAGCTTTATTTAGCAAGTTTTTTTTGACAAAATTCAATTCAGCACAAGACATTCTAAATTAAACACTTGGAAAGAAAGTTTAGCAGTGATTAGGATCTCACTACAAAATAATATCGTAACGTTTCATTGCATTATCACTTCTCAGAGAAAACTGAACATCATAGTGTTAAATGCAATTATTTTAACACTACAATGTTTACTGCAAGAACTATTAAGAATAAACTCCTTTGGTGAATTTCAGAAAGATAATGTACAGTGTATAGACGTGGCACATTGAGAAAATGAATACACAGAAACACACAGTAGATAGAGAACTGTGCACAAAGTACTACAAAATAGCACATATGCACACAGTCTATGGTTCTTATTGTGTAGTATAATGAGCAATAATTCACATACAACTGTGTACAAAGCTGGGGTCAGAGATCAAGGGAGCTGTACAAATGATGACCGTCCAACACAGTCAAACCATTTTCCTAACATATGTATCAGATAAAAACAGGAACTACTCAGCTTTGCAAAGGTGACCATTGCGGCTTCTTGTACCACTAGCTCATGGATAAAAACACAGGTGAGGCTATCAGTATCACTACCACATGTAACTACTCTATGCAGCACTCATACTGGGAACAGCTAGATGGATCTATATTACATCGTCGAATGCACAAGTGTTCGAATGATGTAATATCGAACCGGGAAGTACGAAATGCAAAAAGTACGAACACACAGAACAGCAATTTATTTCCCAGGGAAAAAAATCACTGTTCTGGTACAAAAACAAAAAAACACATACACTTTAAACTTATACGAAGCCCCCCACACCCCCCAATGTGGGGGGGGCTGTGCCCCCCACACCCTCCCTACTTAAATATACCAACTCCGAGATCACAGCACAGTGGATGAAATAGCAAAGCCATGAAAATGGCCCACTGATTTTTTTTCCCTGGAAAAAAATCGGTGTTCCGCGGCTTCGCTATTTTCACATTTCAGACATATGGTTTCGATATTACAATGTTCGGACTCCTGTGCTTCTGATGTTGTAATATAGACCCAACTAGATGTATTAGATGGACTCTGTGACCAAAGATCACCTGCCCTGCAACATGATTAAAGGCCTAGAGTACTTCTGACCAGATAATACCATGGAAAAATTAAAATCACGATAGAATTCAGCATACTAACAACTGGCACAGTTTATATGCTATAGGTATTTTTCACAGTCCTAGATTAGAAGGATATTTCAGCCTTTCCAAGCTTGCATGATCTCACTTATACAGCCAGCCAGATTGAATTAGCTTCTGTAATGTATAGATTTTATCTTATCAAAAGTTTCCCCTAGGTTATTGGTGATATTGAATGCATCCATGTGACAATTTGTGTTTTCCACACATGGATAATGGTGCATATTTCAATTGCTTATGGTTCCAGTCTGTCAACATGCAGGTTGTATATGACTATTGTTGGACATTACAAGTGTGTGTGTGTGTGTGTGTGTGTGTGTGTGTGTGTGTGTGTGTGTGTGTGTGTGTGTGTGTCTGTGTGTGTTTAAAACACTCTTTCAGTGTCCATGATGTCCATACATGATATGTTTCTGCTTCAGCATGCATACCAGGCAGGCACCATATCACATGCATGACTGCTGCGTGATGATGCATACCCACTTCAATCATGACTACTCATCTCACATCTCTGCAGGGACACATCATGTGGGCAGGATAAGAACACTACTGGATACATCTCTAGATACAGAGTATCACTGAATATGTCTTTGTCCACCTTGTGATGTGATTCTCTCTGCCTAGCTGACTCTCATGGTGCTCTGTTATATGTCCTAGTATAGGTATACCAACTGGCTATGATATACTTTACACTGCTCTGTAGTACTTACACCTGATGTCTGCCACAGCATTGCCATGTACCATATTGACATGTGTGGATAACCCCTAGGTCAACAATGCAATAGAACTTGACAAAGTTGTCAGGTCATTCCTGTAGTACTGCAAAGAGTTGTGAGTTTATGTGTGCAGTACTGCTTGATGGAGTAGTGAGGTTTGCTGTCATAACTCACTGTGTGATGCCACAACCACAACACCATAGAACAACAGAGGAAGTTGTATATGAATTATCTTTTTTGATTACTATGTAACATGCGGCGCATAGGGGGACAATAGAATAACATAGGATACCTTCTAACTACATTAACACTATTCTGCAGCATGGGACAGAAATGTGCATGCTGTGCATTTCTAACATGTGCATTACTGATAAAAAGCACACAGAGATCATTAAATTAATGAATAAGGATACAGTGTTTATACACAATGTATTCAACAACATTATCCAAAAGTTATATCAGGGTTTACAAATGTTGTATCAAGGTTTGAGATACTTGTAATACAGGACAATCATGGTGCTATGAAGTGATTTTAATTTTTTCATTTGTTATGGACTGGAGTTGCTAAGAGACCACACCATTTCTGCAACATAGAGCTTACTGGAGATTCTCTACATCTACAACTTTCAGGCAAGTGGGTGGGGTCATTTTTTCAGTCTAACTTCTCAGTAATGCAAAATGTGGTCTCTTTATTGATACCTATTCTTGCAATGGTAAATGATTTTTTTCTGCTATTTGAAAAGGCACTTTCCTAGGTATCCAAAAAAGGTTCTATATTACGATGTTGAAATGTCATAATATCGAACACCTAAACATCGAACTGTATTCATTGAAATGCATTTACGTGAAGTGATGAATCCTTCCTGGGCAAAGATGTAATTGGCCAACTACACCGCATTGCCCTTTTCTCTGCTGTAGTGCGATCTTGGAGATGGTGATCTTGGAGTTGGCATATTTAGTTGGGTGGGGTGTGGGGGGCACAGCCCCCAATGTCAGGATGGGTAGGGTTGTTTAAGGTTAGTTTAGTTATGTGGGATTGCGGGACAAGTGTTTTTTTTGCACTGTAAGTACTCATTGATTCACGTAAATGCATTTTGATGAATATGGGTCAATGTTTATTGTTCGATATTACGACATTTCAACGTTGTAATATTGCTCCAAAAAACTGTAGCTTAGTTAATTGAGATTTTGATATAGTCAGAAGAAAAGATTGCAGTAGTGACTTTTTAGTGGGGTTTCCTTGGCTATATAGCATAAAGCTACAGGATACTTATGGACTCTTAAATGTTAATTAATGAGCAGCTAGATGCACAAACAATAGAATGTAGTATGTGCCAAGAGCCTGTAAGAAACTGATTATCAAAGTGTGACCTTTCACAATTCAGAGTCAGTCATGGTCGGCCAAGTCTTAAAATAGATATAAATCATGCTGTCTGATCTAATGATAGGGCAGCATTCAGGACATAATAAATGGTACTGCAGAATATAAAATGTGTACCACTACTTGCTCATTGTGCAATGATACAGAAAGCAAGACAGATTGCAGATCTATCCACACAATGTATTCTAAACAATGCTATTCCTTATCTAAGGACACTGTATTGATATATCTGCAGCTTGCTTCCCTATCATCCTTTATCCCTAAACTGCTTACTTCCCTTTCCCCTTTCATTATCACTTCTTATTCTTCTCTTCATATCATTTCCTTCCTTTTATTATACCATGCTATTCCCCTTCAACATCTCCTGGCTCACTACCTTGATTTTTCTCTCCATTTTCTTTCATCCCCTTTCACAACACATCCATTCTGTATCTTCCTCTACCCAGCCACAAAGTTTACACTGGCTCCTTACAGCCCCTCTTCACAACAATGACCTTCATCCACTTACTCAACCTTTTCCAACCTTCCTTTCTTCAAGCTTATTAACTAACCATCTGTTTCAACATCTACCACATCCAATGCAGGTCTATATTATTTCATCAAATGGTTATTCAGAGTATAGCCATTCGTCAAACACCTATTTAGCAAAACCGCTTTTCATCGAACAGCGAATTTTAACTAGGGCAAACCAGTGGTTGGCCACTGTCTGGAATTTGCCTTTTTCCCCACTGTAGTGTAATCTCAAAGTTGGTATATTTAGTTGGAGGGATATGGGGGGCATAGCCCCCACCTTGGCAGGTTTTAATTTAATTTTTTTTTTTTTGTGGTCACTCAGTTGGCCGACCACTTGTTTGTCCTTAAAATTTACTATTTGATGAAGAGCGGCTTCACTAAATCGGTGTCCAATGAATGGCTATTTGCTGAATAGCCATTCGACAAAGTGATAAAGACCCATCCAATGCATGATCCACCCACCTTCTGTGCACCTCTACCTATTTCCCTGGCATTGCCCCTTTACCTTTCTTTTCCTACACAGTGCTGTATAGTTCTCCCTATTTCCCTAGTGCTACCCCTGTACCTTGCTCCTCCTACACAGTGCTGTACAGTAAAACCTATTTTCCTGGTGTTGCCCCTT
The DNA here is from genome assembly GCF_019279795.1 of Protopterus annectens. Taxonomy (NCBI): domain Eukaryota; kingdom Metazoa; phylum Chordata; order Ceratodontiformes; family Protopteridae; genus Protopterus; species Protopterus annectens. The sequence goes on from NC_056737.1 coordinate 653,373,840, forward strand.
TACCTTGCTCCTCCTACACAGTGCTGTATAGTTCTCCCTATTTCCCTGGTGTTGCCCCTTTACCTTGCTCCTCCTACACAGTGCTGTATAGTTCTCCCTATTTCCCTGGTGTTGCCCCTTTACCTTTCTCCTCCTACACAGTGCTGTATAGTTCTACCTATTTCCCTGGTGTTGCCCCTTTACCTTGCTCCTCCTACACAGTGCTGTATAGTTCTATTTCCCTGGTGTTGCCCCTTTACCTTGCTCCTCCTACACAGTGCTGTATATTTCTATTTCCCTGGTGTTGCCGCTTTACCATGATCCTCCTACACAGTGCTGTATAGTTCTCCCTATTTCCCTGGTGTTGCCCCTTTACCTTGCTCCTCCTACACAGTGCTGTATAGCTCTCACTTCCACCAATGTTACTTAAACACTGTTTTCCTCAGTTTACTTTTTAAAAACTTGCTCTCACAAATGAATTTCTCTTTTTTTCTTTCCACTTTGTTTTGAATTGTACTTGTACTTAAATGTTAAATTTTGTTCATTACTTACAATTTTTATCTATTGATACAATGCATTGCCTTTTGTAAAACTCTGTCTCATTCTGTTAACATGCTTAAAGTCATTTTAATTTTTTTATCTATATTTTGAACATTTTGCACGTGTATTTTTATTAGGAGATTTTCTCCCAGTCACTGTTGAAAAGCTAGAACTCATGTCCAGATGGACAATCCAGATAAATACATTTAAATAAATAAAAGAAATAGATGTGATGTGATAATATAAATAATATGAGATATTCCCATAAAGCAGTATTTACTATACCTTTCCAGAGACACTGTGGGGTGGCTGGTGTCACAAAGTTCTAGAAACATATTTATCACATTGTTCCAGAGATAGTGCAGGAGTTGGGGATGTCACAACATTGCAGAAACAAAATGTATTGTGCTACCTAGATCACATGATGTGTAAAAAATTGTATAGGCTGCAGTGTAAATGCACATATCACAGACAGTGCAAGTTCATATGATCTGATACATGAGGCCATGGAGTGCTAATGATGACAGGTAGCATGATTGTTAGTTGCACTCAAATAAGAAGTTCAAGTAGAGATTACTGGAACAGCCCAGAATGGAAACTAGCTATATCATGTTTAAAAATAGTGCAGGAGAAGTAAATAATAAGGGAATGCAACACTACCTGAAACACAAGGAATAACAACAGGCAGACCAGACACTTCCAGTTCAGGAAAAAAAAAAATAGCAGAGTGGTTGCAGGCAATACAAGCAGAACCAGTTGTTTGACAACACAACATTGAGGTAACCCCACAATGTTTAATTATGTCATAAATAAATGATTGCGTGTGAGAAATAAATAACATACTATGTACAAAATTTAAAGAGTATTAGCCATTTTCATTCTTCTGTTCCACTCCATATGGTAATGACAGTTCCTTTGTTTCCTCTGCCACGATCTCTGGCTTTGACATCAGTTGACTTTCTGAAATAATAAGAAGCGCAGTAAAAACAGCGGAGTAACTGGTGTCCCCAAAGGCTGAAATAACCCAGGCAGCCTTCCAGGATCAGAAGAGCTGACTAGATTGTGTGGGCAAACTCCAGACTGAATATCGATGCCAATGACAGATGCATCTTTTAGTAAAGATGAGGATCCTTTATCCTACTTGTGTGCCCAGTGTCACTAAAATATGGGAATGGAGAGCTACATGATGGAGCAGATGTCGATATTCAGACAAAAGACACTGTGCTAATGAGCAGCATGGCGTTCTGCAATACTCTAAGCTGTTATTTCATGGTGTTCTTAAAACATGGTGGCACCACCTAATATAGCAAACAGGAGCTTCTTCATAACCCAAGATTACTGATATACTTCTCATGTCATCTTTGGATGCATGTACCGACACTGCACAGCTGATATAATGACTTACAGAAAATGTCCTCAGTCCTCTGCAACTGCTTGTGCACCTCAGCCATCTTCTCCTTGACTTGTCTGAAAGTTTACTTCATTGTGGCCTCCACGCCTTGGCCTAGTACTGCCAGCAGTTTCAACAACACTCCATGCTACTACTGCTGCTGCTGCTACTGCTGGATGCTGTCCAGGTAATCTCAAAGACACAACCACCTACACCAGAAATGAACAGCTAGTAATGCTTAAAAAAGACACATGCAGACTTGTCAACATGGCAGATCACACAACAGCTGATGTACACAATGGAAAAGCACTGAAGAACTCTGATGTGTTAAAGTTATGTCCCCTAAAATTACTTCACATAGGCTCACATGGTTTGGATTTGACTGTAAACATAATTACACTTATTCTAAGTAAACATAGCACACAATGATATGCACAGGCAAATATATCTGTACGTGAAAAGTGAAATAAAATCGAAGTAATAAACACACAAGCACAGTGTGGAATGTAGAGCCCTGTCCCTAGAACTTTCACAAATAGATTCCCTGTCCCTGTGTCCCTATTATACATTAAAATTCCTGCAATATCGAAGGTGTAAGCAAAGCGCAGCGTGTCTGCGTGTCGCTGCCCTCCGCCAAGCGTAGCTTACACATCATATTCATTCAAATAGAGAAAAACATGCAAATCCATCATGTGTCAATATTGTAGTGTTTAGAGCATCCACCTAACAAACAGGCATTCACGGTTCAAGCCCAACAATAGCACATATCGTTTTCCATGTGGAATGAATGTTGTGTTGCCGTAAAACTGACATAAGAGTATCACATGAGATATTTAACTTAAACATCATTCAAGCAAAGTGGCACTGTCATAATGAATAAGATACTACTAACAGGTGTAAGCACAAATATGCAGTAGTAAACACATATAAGTACCAGTAGGCAAGTCTGAGTGCACTTGCGCAGGTCTAAGCAGTGCCCAGCATAGGAAATCTATATAAGTATATACAGATATATAATATATATACATATATATATATATATATATATATATATATATATATATATATACATATACACACACACACACACACACACACACACATATATATATATATATATCCATGAAGAAAGAATGAAGTAACAATAAAATATACAAAAGGAATGAGAAGGGAATCAACAGCAACCCCATTATTATATAGTGCTGTCAGCATATGTCATATCAAGCTTGGCAGGAGTGAGCAAAGCACATCTACTCACACCACAGACAGGATATTACCAGTGGGAGTAACATTGTTGATTTGCTAAGTGTACTTTACATACAGAGGGTAGTCCCTGGTGGGACTACCCAAAGATTGATAGGATGATTGGCCATCTGACCATTACACAAACAAGGGCAGGTATGTTCAAGGTCTAAATGGTGGGAGAGCCTAAGAATATATGGGTTGGGACAACATACGTGTAGGGCCCCTAATGCTCAGGAGAGGGCAATGTGTGGAGGTGTGTCATGGCTGCGATAACAAGTGGACAATGGATGGTATGCACATATTTTGAAAACAAGTGGGGTGGAGGAACTATGGGTATGAAATTATGGAGCCAGGCATGCCAGGGTTGGATGGGCTGGTTCTAATTGGACTGCCTCATGGAAGTCAGCGAGTTCATTATAAGTATATATGCATACACACATGCAGACATCAATATGTAGAAGTACATTCTCTGTAACACATTCATTCCATTTGCAGACATAAGCATGAATGTGCCCTTACAAACCTCGACAGTAGATAAAATAATAGGTTGTGCAGAAGAGGGACGGGATGAAACTGCTAAAACGCAGAAGTGTGTACAATGTCTGAAGTCAGTGCTGTGCTGTGCTGAAAATAATCAGATGTGAGGACTTTCCCACACATAGAATCATTCCTGTGATCTGCCTGCTACGGCAATGCCAATTACTAAGCCAGACTATTTGTAAAAGAAATAAGCCAAACACGTACATAATTAGGCTCTCATGTGTAACGTGTGTGTAACCACATAGTCATACATATTAATTTATTGTAGTGTAATGTTAACAGGAGTAAGCATGTAATGAAGTATAGAATCTAATCTTGACATAAACACATGCGTGTTCTATGTGGGACAACCCAAAAATTGCAAATAGTATTCTTTTGGTCGCTCATGTCACCACTGTTTGTGGACTAAATGTCTGGGAGTTCTGAGGAAACTTGGAGTGAGACAACTGATGGGATGGGTCTATAAGGGTAGAGAGTGGCCAATGTGTAGTGGTGGTGTGGATACACAGCAAATCCGAATGGAGAATGGATGACTGCAGTGTTAAGGAGGCATTGGGGTGTGCGTTTGGGGAACCAGGAGCCATGGGTATATGGGTATATATGCAAATGAAGCAGCACAGCAATAGTGTCCACTGTATAACCTGCAAAATATCAATTAAAAGTTAACTGGAGTGAAGTGTCAGCGTCATAATGAATAAGGCACTAGTAAGCAGGTCAAGCATATATAAACACCAGTAAGCATGTGTAAGTGCATTTGCATGGGGTATGTTTTGCTTTACAGACACACACATATATATATATATATCTATGTGTATATATATATATATATATATATATATATATATATATATATATATATATATATATATATATATATATATATATATATATATATATATATATATATATATATATATGTATATATATATATATATATATAAAAATATATATAGACATATATATATATATATATATATATATATATATATATATATATATATATATATATATATATGTATATAGTTGCAGACTATATATATGTATATGTATATGTATATATATATATATATATATATATATATATATATATATATATATATATATATATATACACACACACACACACACACACACATACACACACACACACACACACACACACACATAGATATATATATATATATATGTGTGTGTGTGTGTGTGTGTGTGTGTGTGTGTGTGTGTAGATATACACAGATATACAGCTATGATAGGAAACAGCACACAAGAATGACATATGTTCACAGGCTATGCCAATGGAAGTGAGGAGCCCAAGCAAGAAACATGAAACACTTAGCATGACCTTCCACCCTCCCCCCCCAGCCAGACACGGGAAACATACACACAAACAATGTAAAGAGTCCACTGCTCCCCAGACCACAGGCAGGATACAACCGGGGGGGTACACAGTGCACTTGTGAATTCTAATCTTTGAACACAGACAGGAGCGTCCATTGCGGGACACCCCAAAAATTGCCAAGACCAAAAGAAGGTGATAGACTGACCATTCTGGCTGGGTTGTATACATACTCGGAATACAAGGGTGGAAAACCTTGATGACCCATGGGCCGAGACAATTGTATGAAATGGGTCCTGTGAAGTGGAGAGAGGGCAGTGTGTAGTGATGTGTCCAGAACAGACCAGGACCCAGAGTAAGGATGGATGCTGTTGAGGAGGTGCAGGTGGGGGAACTATGGGTTTAGGTGTGCAGGTGTTTGCTGATGTGGGCCTATATGGACAGCCCTAGGGATGTAAGCGTATGTGTTCATAGGGCAGAGGCCTCACCCAATGAGCAGCCTCACCCACTACGAGTCTCTGCAGTAAAGTGTAATCTATATGGCAAGGAACGGAATAACCAGATGTAGACATATATATGTAGAGGTATGTGCGTGTATATCTACCCATAGTTATAAAGAGATAAGCCTTTCCCTCTCCGTAGTACAAATGTATACATACAGAGACAGAATACAGATACATACCCACATATAAATATATACATATGCAGACATCCATAGACCCATATATTGTGAGACATGTATATAGACAGCAACATATAAATATAAATATACATGTATGCATACATAGTATACAGATATATCTGTATATAGTAATGTAAATATATATATATATATATATATATATATATATATATATATATATATATATATATATATGTGTGACTATAAATATACACATGTATATATCTAGGATATGATACAGCAGTTACGAGTAACATATCTTCCCAGGCCATGCATATGCGGGTGAGGGGTCCAATAAACAAACGTGTAACACGTAGCATCATCCCCCTCAGCTAGGCCGGTGAGACATACAGACACACAATAAAGGTAAACACACCACTACTTCCCAGACCACCGGCAGGATACTACCAGTGGGAAAAACCTGGCAGGCCTAATCTTGAAACATAGACATCGATGTCCTTTGTGGGACACCAAAAATTAATGATTGGAGGCAGTCCCGGTAATGACTTATCAAACCAGGCAGTAGATGTACACGGATCAGTAGGTTGTGCAAGCCTGATAACCATGGTTCAACACAATGTACGGCATGTGTCCCAACATGGGGAAAGTGGGAAGTATGTAGTGGTGTGTTTATACCCCACCTGCACCCACAGTAACGATGAGTGCTGTAGAGGAGTGGCAGGTGGGGGAACTATGGGTATGCAATTATGGGCCTAGGTGTGCAGGTGTTGGCTGGCACAGTCATATTAGGACCACCCAGGGGATGTAAGTAATATTCCAAAATGGGCATAGCTGACACCCATACCTCTCAGCCCCTAAGAGCACATCCACTGGATAGGGCATAAACCATCAGGGGAACAAAGAGGGACCATACCTCTGAACTGTCCCCAATTTCCAGGGACGTCCCTGATTTCAACTCAGCTTCTAACTTTGTCCCACTTAATCCCTCCTAAAACTAGTGACATTTGGAGGAAAGGTGGTGAATTACACGTAATGAATAATGACAACAATTAAGAGTTATAAACATCATTTACCTCGGACAATGTGTATGAATTCATATGCTCTGAGTTTGTCAATGTGTCAGGATAATAGCACCAATAATTTAAATGTGTCCTTGATGTTGTTATGCCATGTCCCTGATTCAGTTTGTATTTTTCCCCATATCGTATGAGAGGTCTGATAGGGACAGAAAGCACATATTCCACTGACAACCTTAGAAAGATGATAGAATATTAGGTATGCAGTAGCATGACTCAGCTGAAGGATGTGGGTTCCAAAACCCAATTACTTGTTTGTATTGAAGAGTGTCAGTTCCCATGTATTAGCCAGATGGGTGCAGATTGTAAGAGGAACACATCAATAATATGAATCACACAGTGGACAGGCCGCGGATTCCGTACAGTCGAATGGCATGCTGTCCCCAATAGGCAGCCATTCCTAATACTGTAGGCATGTAATCCGATGTAATAGGCATCACAAGGTAATATCATAGTCCTCACTCCCACCCAGGGGTGTGAGTGTCAGATGCAAACACCAAATGCAGTGCATTTGCAAGTGCAGGAGCAAGCAGGTGTAAGCCTGTTTAGCCCCCAGTATGCGAGTATTACACTGGTAAAGCAATGTAGAGGCTAACTGAGTGTAAGAAACTGTAACCAGAGATTAGCATTGCTTACTGCACAAACCCATGCACACCCGCTCACAATTGCTTTAATGTGCCTTAATCACACCGTATCCAATGGCCTTGTTCTGCCCAGCAACAAAATGAATGGCTTCTGCAAGGCTCGAAACCAGGATCTTGCTCACACAGCTATTGTGATTTACCACTAAGCCATGGCAGATTTACAGACATTGGACCTTATCACAAACATATCATCCAGCACAGTCATTCAACAGTATAGGGAATATATTCCATCATGTAGCTATATGTGTGAGTGTCTATATCCAGCATATAGATACATACATATATATAGATATATCAGGAACATCCCATGTGACAACAAAGCATTGCAAAGGAATGAAAAGGGAAACATCAGCAATGCCTGTATTATGTAGTGGTGTTGTCCTATGTAATATCAAGATTCCCTCAGCAGACATGTGTCATTCATACACACAAACATTTGTACATTGGCCGTATACATCACTCTGTGCATGTTATTTACATTAACACAACAGTTCCTGTCCAGTCATTATGTAAGAACAGTACTCTTGGAAGGTGCTGTGTGCGACATCATTATCATGATAAAGGTAAATGGGGTAACCATAGAGGGACCGGTAGTGTTGTGTGTACAATGGGGTCGTCCGCATCACGTGTACCTGGAACATTTAGGAGTCATGTGCATACTAGCATCGTGCACCTTACAGACAGGGTTGAGGACAACTAGAGCATGTTGTGATGCATATTAAAAGGGTTACATGTGTCCAGTGGACATGTGTGTGAAATGGACAGCTATGTATGGGGCAAATGTTGTTCTAGGAACCGACTGGCCTTTTGTTTCCATAGGGTGAGAGTGGGATGTGGGGGAAGGAGAGTAGGTATGCTCGTGGAAGATAGGTAGGGTAGGATGACAGACAAGACAGCATACAGGGTCAGTATATGACACATGTGGGGGGATACACCTTGGACGGGAGGGGTGTTCGGCATTCACAAGCTCATGATCCCCCAGATGGAAACAGTGGGATGGAGGACTCCAGCCATGGACAGTCACCACTGCACCAAAACAGCTGCAAAGGTGGCAGTACTGGGGGCTGTCTAGGAGGGGAAGCCTAACCCTGTAAATGTGACACTCTGCCCTTGAGCTGGCGTATCTGGCCTCAAAACCCCTTATTGTGCCCCCTTTGCAACATGTCCGGGACTGTATGACAGCGAACATGTCCCTGTCTGGACCTGCTCCCAGGGGGAACAATCCCCATCCTCAGTGGCGGTACCACCAGAAGGTGGTGCAGAGCCAACAGAGGTGGAGGTCCAAGGCTGGGCCATAGATGTGCTGGTGCCCGGTGCCATGGCCAGCTGAAGTGGGACAGAAGGTTCTGCTGGGACCTCCAAACCCATACAGCCTATGGTGTTGCAGTTTAAACAAAGATATGGATTAATGATAGTCGACAGCATTCAGGATTACTTACAGCATGCATAGATATGACCATCAACCCAACACAACAGATGGTATACATTTGCAGAGAGAGCACAGCACATGCATATATGCTGCATGACATCTGTACAATGTGTAGAAGACTTGTGACTGCAGCTATGAACAGTGGCCATTATTGGCATGTCACTGAGAACCCCAGACAGTGTCTGTCATACCACTGTTTCATGTGACATATGTCCAGTCAGGGATGCGATGGCAGTAACATATCGCTATCACCATGTACTGGCTGTAGTCCTCACACTATGCTCCTTCTGTTCACAGATGTGTGTTCAGTGAGTAATACAGGAAACAAATTGTTCCACACACTGACCAGTCCACATATGGCCCTACAAATGGGGGTCTCTCACAAACAGAGCACTGACTTGTCAGTTTTAAAACATGCAGAATAGCCATTACCACACACACCTTGTTAAACCGGCGGTTGTCTCAATGAAGTATAGCTACACTTACATGCTGTAGTTATGTCTGGCACATCACCCTCTTGTCTTTAGGCTATTTCCCACTGTGTATGTTGTTTGAGGAACATCCAGATATCATCTGTGATGCTGTTTACTAAACACCAGATCCAGGTACCACTCACAACGACTGTCATGGGCAAACACCAACATGATGTTCCTAGATATTGTACTGTGTTTTTCATGCAAATGGGTATGGGAACATCATCACAGCTGTTCCACATGCAATCAGCTAGAGAAGGACTGCAATAGGGGCAGAGTCCATCACCCCAACATGACCATCACTTACAATACACAGGCTGCTGCTGAGCAGGTGTACACCTCTACATCCACTAGAGAGTGTGTGGGAGGGACAGACAGAGGCAAAGTACATCAGAGAAGAGCTTGGAGACTAAACCCTAAGCATCATCTGTCACACACCTAACCTTACAGGGGTTCAAACCCCTGACTGACTAGTCATTACTATTACAAATGCATGCAGTTACTCCATGTGCCACAAAGCTTACATGTTGGTGTGCTGTACGAACATATATGTGTGTTGGTGTGCGACATCTGCAACAGAGATAAAGTAGACATACATTAGGTGTAGCACACATGGCTGTCCACATGAACGGATGTCATTGTCAACACAACCACACTATCTAATGGACTCACATTGACACTCTTTGCCAGGCCCACAAATACACTCCCAAACCACTTAGTTTGCCACACTGCAGTAATGCACAGGTACTACATGCATCACAGGGGATACCTGGAGGTTCTATGGGCTAGGACATGTGAACGGGTTTGACATCTGTCTGTATGCCAATGGAAGTTATACTGGGGGTGACTGTGGTTGGGAGCATCATACCCCACACGCAGACACAAGGTGCCAGTACTGACATGCATGTGTGCATTGCTTCATGGGTGTGTAGTGGTTGGCTGTGCAAGATGGCTGTACAAGGCTGGGTAAGGGGTAATCCTTGGCATCATGCCACCCGACAATGGTGTGCAGTGTGGTACAGGGGTGTAGTGTCTGCAATATCCAACACAGATTGGTATTGTATGAACTGTCCTGACATCCTGGTTATCATTGTGTATGGCCATAGCTTTGCAATGCATGCCATGTCTAGGTAGGTGACATCAGCACAATTGCCAAAGGTGGTCATGTGAATTGTAAAGAGTGTGCGTACTCCAAAAGGCATTGTTATTTTCTCAAGCAAACAGACACACACAGATGGACTTTCTTGGAATAGAACCCCTACTTAACTAGCTTATCACACTACAGCAATCTGCAGTTACAGTATGCGCTACAGAGAACTTTGGTTTGCAGTACTCCTAGAGGTGTATTCCTAGGTGGGTGACATCAGCATGATTGCCAAAGGTGGTCATGTGAATTGCAAAGAGTGTGCATACTCTAAAAAATATTGTTCTTGTTTCAGACAGAGACACACACATAGTTGGCCTCTCTGGGAATGGAAACCCTAAATAACTAGTTTATTATATTACAGCAATACGCAGTTACAGCATGCGCTATGGATAATATTGGGTTACAGTAGTCCTAAAGTGTATTTCTAGGTGGGTGACATCTGCAGGATTGCCAATGGTGATCATGTGAATTGTAAAGAGTGTGCATACTCTAAAAAGCATTGTTCTTGTCTCAGGCAGACAGAGACACACAGACACAGTTGGTTTCTCTTGGAATGGAATCCCTACCTAACTAGTTTATCACACTACAACAATATGCAGTTACAGTACTCGCTACGGAGAATACTGGGTTACAGCAGTCCTAGAGGTGTATTTCTAGGTTAGTGACATCAGCAGGATTGCCAAAGGTGGTCATGTGGGTTGTAAAGAGTGTGCATACTCTAAAAGCATCATTTCTTTCAAAGGCGGGCAGGCAGACACACACAGTTGACCTGTCAAGGGATTAGAACACCTACCAAACTAGTTTATCACACTATAGCATTATGCAGTTACAGCACACCTCATGGAGACTACTGGTTACAGCAGTCCCAGAGGTGTATTCGTAGGTGGGTGACATCAGCAGGATTGCTAAAGAAGGGCAGTCGAAATGTACTGCAGGTTATACATATCTGTTACCTGCATGTACCCACTGCTTACTGTCATAAAAACACATTTACACCTGCTTACAAATGCCTTATGCAGTTCTAATTGACAGCATCAACAAGGCTTGCAGGTCTTAAACTCTAGAACATGCACACTGAGGTCACTGGACATACCACTAAGCCATTGGGGTTGTACACATGTTGCAAGGAATCTATAATGCACATCCTACTACAGGTGTTCCACAGTACTGAAAACAAATGGGACAGTCCCTTTGTGTACATATGTATAGTACACTTGAATGTATTGTACTCTGTGAAACAACAAAGGCAAGTCTACATCTGTACAACTGTCATAACTACATATATATATATATATATATATATATATATATATATATATACATATTATGTGTATATATGCACCTACGGGATGTGTACACACAAATATATATATGCATATACACAGACGCAGCCATAGCCATATATATATATATATATATATATATATATATGTGTGTGTGTGTGTGTGTGTGTGTGTGTGTGTGTGTGTGTATATATCTATATATATCTATATATATATATATATATATATATATATATATATATATATATACGTCTGAATGCCCTTTGTGACACAGAAAGGTTCCAAAGAACTGACGTGTACACATAATAGAGGCATCCCTTGTGTTATAACATTTAAATCATAAGCAGTTCACCAGAGAAGGGATGGTTGTGGTTTATGTGGAGTTTGGGGTGGGGAATGATGGCTAATGTAATTTACCCTGGGGATTGTGGAGTTAGGGTGATGGAATGATGGGTGTGGACCTACACCCCAGCGACCACTTCTGTGTCACTGCTCGACAGTGGCACAAGAAAATAACATACCCAACTGTAGTCTTGCTTGACTGTGTATTCTTTATCATTCCTAACTATGTAATACTTTGTAGACACCGGTCACCACAGATGGCTAACATGGTGTGCTAAAAGACATTACATATGTGTATGCCTGGCTACAGGGTAGTCACACACACAAACACACACTTGCCAGTATTGTGCATACACGTCTTGCCTATGTAAAGGTAACTAGTACAGTGGTATGCAGTTGGGGTATGTGCCACAGAACACATACAATTACACGTACTGATTCCACGTCTGAGATGGGTGACATCACAGGACTGATTACTTGCAGTGGGGAGGGGGGAAGATAGAGGTTTAGCGGTTAACAAGGATAAAGGCCAGTGCAAAAGGAGGTATCTCTTTGGAATGCAGCAAAATCCACTTCCATGACAGGATGCAGACACAAATACACACAACCATTTGCTGACACACACACACAAACACACTCAGCCATTTGCTGACACACACAAGCATTTGCTGTCACACACACACACAGTTGCCAGTGGCGGGATTAGAGCTGCTGCCTATCTAAAGATCACTATTACAATACTATGCAGTTATGAGATGTGCCACAGAGATTACACATTCCAAGGCAGTCAAACTGCCCTTTTACAATTGAGGACAACAACAGGGAGACTGACAGTCATGAAGTACATAGCTGTAGACCTGCATGTTTAAATTAGGTGTCCATTACAACCTGTATGCACAAACAAGACACATCATCCACAGGTAGGCTTGAGAGCAATAGTTATAGCACAACAGGAATCTGAACTGGAGTATGGCCATCTGTGGAATGGACAACTACTATCACTATACAGGGTTACAGTGGTCATGCTCATACATTTAGTAGCACAGGGCCATTTGGGATGCACTATGACTACAACTACACAAGGTTTTACTGGGCATGCTCATATACATAGTAACAAAGGGCTTGTTGGATGCACTGACTTAAATTACACAAGGTGGCAGTGGGTACACTCATACACTTAGTAGCACAGGGCTGTTTGGGATGCAGTCCGATTCTAACCACTGAAGGCCACAGTGTGCACTCCCAAATATTTACATGTACAGAACACATTGTAATGGACTCATGTTGTAAACACACAGGTTTACAGCTAGGTACATCTTACCTGTCAGTATATATGCACATCATACTGGTTTACTACCTTATACCTGTATGTGGCCTGTAAATGATATATCTGTGTCTGTGCTGTGTGATACACATGCATACATGTACATGAAGTACTGACATATATATGTTATGTATACACATTCATGCATGTGTGGATGTGACAGACAATAGGTTACCTGGGCCATGCAGGCGGATGCTACCTACAGCATGTGCCACACACCTTGCTGCTCTGAAAGGCATACATTGATAGCAGGTTATGGGCAGTGGCATTATACGTGGAACAGTGGCATGTGCATGCATAATGTGTGAGCCACCTTGTAAAATGGTACTGAGGTGCAGGTGTCAAGATGACCTCTCCCGGCTGTGTTAGTAGTTGTCATTATTAGCAGGACTGTTGCCCTAAGTATATCTCACATTGGTCATATACACAAGTTCTGCCGCTGTCCATCACCTTACATGGGGCATTTTCTACCAAGCACATTAATGCCATGCGCAGTGATGTCATGGTACGGGTGGCAACTGCTAGACCAAAACAATGAGCCAATGTCCTGCTGTTATTATGAGGTTGTCCAGTGTCTGTCATTCTGGGCTGTCATGACTGAATGATGAGCCTTCAACACAGAGCACATGCATCCATGTTACACGTGTGTGTGGATAATACATAGGTCGCAATTACCCATATAGCCACATTCCAAGGCAAATGTCCTACACACAAAAGTAACACCCTGACACCTACATGACAATTGCATTGGATGTTTATGCTAACCTGTGCTAGATGTGTGGCTTTAGTAATCCATTTCCTGATTGTAGAACCTGCAATGGGGAATACTGACATCTGTGCAGTGAGGAACAACTGGCTGAAGACTCTGTAGTGCACAATTGCACTACCACCATATAACTCAGATCCAGACATGTGGGCCATAACTGTGGTATGGACCATTCCAGGTGGTGGTGTACACATATAAATAAAGGCTACTCACATGTAAAGACCACTACTCTGACATAACGCATTACAGATGAGTCAGGTACAGGTGACAGTGGCAAATGCTGCATTCTAGGTTGCATCCTTATATACATCCACCACTTTGTTCACAGACTACCGACACACATCCATATGTGGTATGACATAGTATGGTAGACCACCAGATGTCCCTCAATTGGTGAACTGTATCTAAGCCTACATCAGCTGTGCAAAATACCCATGTACAGACACAGCTGCATAATGTGTTATACAATGCAATAATACCACTGTTTGCAACCAGCTCAGTTGTACACATACCAGGGTCCCTCGGATGTTGTCAGCATTAATACGGTCAACTGTTGCTGTACACCAGTAAACAATACCCTCATGGTTGGATATGACCTAACCATACCTGCTCTGGATATGTACATCCCACACTCATACAACATAAATTACATTACCATAGCTTTCATTTACCTTTCTACATACAGGTGGCTGCAATCATTACACACATGCACATGCAGATAGCATGCTAACAGTACATAAGGTTCAATATCTATGTTGACAGAGGTAATATCCCCTCTCTACTGGTCACCCATGACACCTATCATATCATACAACTCCATGTGACATGTATAGCTTTAGACATTTCCACCTAATGCAATGCCTACAAACATACACAAATAACAGGACCATAGGACCTACACAAGGCTTGTATTGACAGACTCAGGGAAATCCAGCTCTGCTCTGTATGTCCCTTTGTAGTCACAGGTGATATGTTCATGACATGTACAGCCATGTGTGGCCACAGCTCCTACGTATACCCCATGTCAACAATTGCAAGCCATGCATGCTGTGTGCTGTCTGGACATTAGCCTTAGTACCACAATAGCCAGTACATGCTGGGGTGAGATGTTTACAAGCTACAAACCTCGCACATGCTTGAATGAGTGTACTGCCTAGCTCTAACAGAGCACATTGCTGACACTTTTCCAATACACACGAGGTGTGTGTGGCAAATATGATGTGCTCATTGTTGACGATTACAGTGCCCTGGCTTCACCATGGCACTGTCAAGTAACAGTTTGTAGGAGCATGATATGGAATAATGCTGTGTTTGTCATGCTGATATATCTGCTGTTGTAATATATGTACACTTGGCTACTCGGGGTAAGTGGTGGTGTCCTACCAGTACATGAATACAACATCCATTATGGTGTAATGCTCAGCTATGTTTCACAAATGGCGTGGGAAAGGTGTGGAATGTATCCTCTTGACCTGCTAGTGCACTTACTGATGTAGACCATATATGTGTACATGTATTGCTGTTTGTGTAGATTCCATGTGTGTGCAGTGTCTGATGTCTGAAGTTGACTGTTATCTTAGTACATCATGCTGTTGCAATATAGCCTCAACATTGCCAACTGTATATGGTGATATGCTCTAAGTAAAGTAAGCCATACATGAGGAATGGACAGATGTTTGGACATGACTACTAAGTGGTGGGTCTTCTTTGCAGATGAATGATTACTGAGGACAGCTCAGTGGTGTGTTACAACCAGTCCTACAATAACCTGTGTACCTGCTAAGGTCAGACTATGTTAATTGAAGTGGAAGACAGACAATGTAGAATGTTGTAAGGTTGACACTGAATGCAAACCTCATGACACATGTAACAGTAATACCTCCCCTGTGCATATATTGTACATATATCAGCACAGTTATCGAAGGAAAGAGTCAGTAAGCATTGTACCGGATGCAATAGTGCTGTACTTTTGTAGTACCCATCATGAGATAGGCAGGTGTTTGATTCACACTACTGGCACATGTGGGTGTGAATCCATATATGTCACATATGGTTGGGAATACATCCCAGATGTTATCACTCTCCTGAACACTGTTGTTGACACCAGTACAGAGTGAAGTGTAGAAAGAAAGGCAATGGCAGGTGGTTAAACCTCACACATATAAAGTGTCTGTATGTGTGTGACATAGGTGTATATCTTTGTGAATGCCAGTGTGTGTGTGTGTGTGTGTGTGTGTGTGTGTGTGTGTGTGTGTGTGTGTGTGTGTGTGTGTGTGTGTGTGTATGGTTGTCCGGTTCCTGGAGTGAGGCTGTATTTTACCATAGTGAAATGTTAATGCCCCCTCCCCCAACTCACTCAAAGCAATCTAGCATCCCTGTTGATATCATCAATCATAGATGAGCATACTAACCGCCTGTTAACATGTCCTCCCTGGGGTGGGACCTGTTGTTACATAGCCTACTGATGGACTCCCCTCCCCACATATACTCACTGCACTGTAGTATCCCTGTCGATGTCCTTGATCTTAGGCCATTCCAACTACCTGTACATGTGTAATCTCTGTGTCATGTCTTGTAATTGCATACTGCTATAATGATAAAATGCACATAGGCAGGGGTTCTCATCCGAACACTGGCAACTGTGTGTGTCTGTCAGAGTGTGTGTTACTGTGTCTATGAATCCCTGAGTGTGTGGGTGTGTCTGTGTTTTGCATGCTGTCATGTCAGTGAGTATTACAGCTTCCCAATGAGAAGCCACTATTTCCACTGGCATTTACTCTTTTCATCCAGCATGCCACTCTTTTACCCACTCCGCGCTCCAGGTAACTATACCTGTGATGTCACCCACTATGGATGTGATGGCTCTGAACACAGTAGCTTACTACACAGCTATCATGCACTTGGATCATTAGAACAGTAAACATAATTGAAACATGGGAGAATATAACTGTGATGTGGAAGGTACAAAGTGCATGCAAGTATTGTCATACTGATCTGTGGGTAGTCAACATGTACATATGGGACTCCCGCAAACACCACCATCCCCGAGCACATGCAACTACACCTGAAAGAGGAAGGCAGAATGTCAAGATCAACATGCTGTTAGTGTTGTTACACATGATACATACTGTCAAACGTAGAAAATGCATTCTAAAACTGCAATACATGGTATGTCTGCTGCCTGTCAACACTACTCAACAATATTAATGTACAATTGTCTACCTAGTATGTTCACCCTGTGCATTAGACCATATGAACATGTCCCTGCACCGATGGTGTGGATGGCAGTGGTGTAGCACAGGCATAATCATATGCACAGGGTGACAGTGTTTGCCAGAGGCCTAGGAGGCTGTGCCATTGGATGACATCATGCATGTTTGTTGGGCCTTTTATATCATTGGGCGTGTGTGGATGTTATGTGTGTGTGTGTTCAGGTGCCCTACATTTGTAGGTGATATGCACACAGGTCTGGCATGTGGCTGGCCTACACAGGGGTAATATTGACAGCTGCAGACTGTACAAAGCAGGTTTCACAGTTCACAGTGTCTGGCCATGGCCACATGACCTGCACATGCCAGGGTTGCACGGGCACTACCAGGCAGAGGTCCAGATTGGGTACCATCTAATGACACATGTCCACTGGAATCATGTCCCTGTTGGGACCATCCAGGACCACGTGCACATGGCCTGCTGTGTCCTGGTGTGGACTGCACAGCACCAGCTGCACTGCTGCTGCTACCGCCACTATGGGAGTGGGCATGTGCAGTAGCATGTTCACGTAGACCTTCAACATGTGATGTTGCTGACCTATGTGTACGTGCCTGACATCTCAATCCCACCAGATATTCCAGCACAGACATTCCACACTCGAGGATTGACATGCCACAGTCAATGACTCCCACCTTGTCACCCAATCGTCTATCCAAAACATCTGCAAGATGATGGTGAGCATTTGCAAGTGCCTGGATGATGTCAGTTAATGAATGGACAGCAGCCCTCTGAAGCCTCAGACCTTCTCTGTTGTACCATTCAGCACATGCCTGTGCCTCCATTATGGCCCAAAACATGTGTCTGGTGACTCCAGCTGATGTGCTTGGACTAACAGGGACATGTTGGCCTGTGGTCTTCCTACAAGTAACGGAGGGCACATGCCTGTGTGGGCTATTACTAGTCTGTTCACTGGGATCATGGTGTGCAGGCTCAACTTCCATCGTCACCACACTTCCATGCTACCACCCACCAGCTGTCCTTCCTCTATGGCCGGTGGTGATGGGGTATGTGCAGGCAGGGGAACTGTGTGCGAGGCTAAGGGGATGACAGGTTGAATGGCAACTGATGGCACAGATTCAGCCCCTGACAACCCTGCCTGTGCCTTAATCATACTATCATCATTATTGCTAGAGTCTTTGGGGACACTAATATCAGGTGGACTGCAGGAGGGCAATGCACCTACATCAACACCTGTGAGGGGAAGACAAGAACTGTACATTACAAGTTATACTGGACACACACAGACAGACAGACAGAGACACACACACAAACAGACAGAGACACACACAGACAAACACAGACACACAGACAGACACACACACAAATAGACAAGCAGACAGACAGACAGACAGACAGACATAGACAGACACAGACAGACAAAGACACACAGACAGGCAGACACACTGACACGCATACTGACACACTCAATGACACACATAGACACACATAGACACACACGGTACATGCAGGTGATATGGCAGATGGCATTCAGCTTAAACAATTATAGTTTCAGCTTAGGCACTTATAGTGGTAGTTATCATACATCCCTGAGTTGCACACAACAGCATGCATGTGTTATAGCAGACGGCATGCACCTTACATAATCATAGTGGTGGTTAGCATACATACCTGTATTGCACCATTTGTGTTAGTAGCCTATGCCCCATACCTGCAACACAATGCACCTTGCACCATTGCACTGCACTACCATGGTGTGTGCAACATACACCACATGTTAACAGACCATCGCTGACCTTTGTACATCCGCCACTGATGCTTTGTGTTGGTCACCAGCCCTATGTGTGAGGACATGAGCTGTAGGGTATGTCAACTGAATACTAGGTTTGCCTGAGCCCTAGCTTGCATATCTCCCCCAAAGCAGTGCATGTCTGTTCAACATTATTTCACCTACCACTGAGCTGAGTGTAGACATTGTGCATGTGGCTGTACACACATGTTTGACATGGCTGTCCCTACTTTGCAATGGTGCCATAGACCAGCACAGGTTTACAGTACACTGGCCTGCTGTGTGACATATGACCTTGCCAATCACATGTAGTATTACATGTCTTCTGCTGATGTGTTGAATGACATGCATACATGTGTAACACAATGGTGTCCTTTCCAATCTACAGTATGGTAATGGTGTCTCAATGCAAGGACGTGTTATACTAACATGGGCCTTCAGCTGATGCAATGGTATCTGTCCACCCTACAAATATGCAGGGACATACTGCACATTGAGTTGATGTGCATAGCCATTGCAGGGCATCATGTGGCTTCACAATTGCTATACAGTGTGCGCTACTGACACAGTTCATAGCCATGACTATGTTCACATACAATGCATATCTAATGTGGAATGTGACCCACGTCACCAAGGTGTACACTCAATAAACCCTAATGTGGAATGTGTGACACAGGTCACAGAATGGTATACGGATGACACCCCTGCACATCTGCAACCATATTACTGATACCTGGCAACTATGCCCCACATGGCTATCTTACAAGTATTCTATGTCCCACATGCCATCTGTGAACCTGACACACATGAGGAGCAGGCATGGCAGTGATGTCTGACACCAGTAAGGTGAATGTACTGTATCTGTGGCTTGATGTGGATGTATGTGTATGTTGTGCAACACATGTATGTATTTGAAGACTGTATAGGTGAATGCTTCCATGTCGTGACACACTCCAGATGTTCAAGCCATGTTATGTGGTGGTTTCATATTATGCCTACATAAGCTATGCACATGCCTGTATAATGTTTAGTGTTTCACATCTGCAATATCACCATTACACAAAGAACATAGTTGTATTGTGTCGAACCAATGTACAACAGGGTGTACACAAATGTACATCACTTCTACTGCGTGTGTTGCTTCATGTCTCTGGCCATCTTCCATGGCCATGTGTACACATGTTCAGTCCAATGGTTGTGATGGCCATCTTATTTCACATGTCAGTGTTATCCCATATGACATAAACCGATAGATGTCCTATGCCCCACTGAGGACAGGATTATGCAGAAAAAGGGTGGTATGTACGGGATGTGAGACATGTTTTGCAGGATAGTTGATAGTTAATAGTTGAGCAGTGTTGCAGTCAGCCCACTACATGTCATGGACATGTCTGATAGCACATGACATTGTGTGACATTCATAGCAAGGGTATACTCCACAAGGGTTATCCTGTGAACCGGGCATATTCCAGCTCCAACACATTTAGTGTGTGTGCACACATATGCTCTCTGTACAGTACTGTTTGTATTTCCAACATGTGTAATGCTGATATGTAGTACCTGTCACTAAAGAGGAACACACCTCTACCATTATATTCACTGTTATCCACACATCTGGCAATTACATTTTGGAATGTTTAGTGTAGGTGTTTCATATTGTCTTCAATTGGTTCACATAGGTAAACAGTGTGATGCATTGCAGGTCTGACCAGTGTCCATTAACAGGACCACCATACATTATGTGTACATGTGTTATGGCAGATAGCATGCAATTAATATGTTCAGTGCATTATCAAGCCTTGTAAATAATAACAATCTCACCTGACACAGGCTGCTATTGCTGCAAAATGCCAGAGGTACCTAACCAGGAGTATCCCAGCAGCAAGATCATTATCCACACTTGTGTGATAGCTACAGGGTGCAAAGTCCATGTTAGCACATAAGCCAGTACAATACACTATACTATGGAGTATGCACATCTGTACATACATAGAGTAGCAGACTATAGTATGTGGCATGTGTGCATACATGCTTGCATATGATGTTACTTTACATATTGTACAGTAACACATGTAACTATGTGATACAAAGTTGTGTTTTATGTGCAGTACTGACTTACCAGGCAACTCCAGGCTCGGTGATTGAGAAACATCCTCCTCCACAATACCAGCTAAAGCTTGTGGATAGAGGTCTGCAGGTGTCCCCAGGTTGGCCAGTAGCACCTCAGTACGTGTGGGGCTGGGTGAGTGGCCCCCCCCACCTGTTGCACTTTGTTCCCTGGCAATTGCATTAGCATGCTGTTTCGCCCATCTTATCAGGTCAGTGCAGTGTCAGCTCACCTGCTGATAGGTGCAATTTTGACCGCCAACATAATTTACCCTCCTGCAGAGATCCTCCCACAGGGCATCCTGCTGCTGTGCATCCTGTGGCACATGGCTGAAGAGCATTGTATAGTTGTCGAGGAAGTATGGGATGAGGACCTCATCCTCCAAGCAGCTGTATGGCGGCAGTCTGCTATGTGGCATACCTGGAAGACATAACGATGAATACAGGTCACAGTAACTCACAGAGAAGGACAGCAGTACAGCTGAATATACATGTGTATCACATTTATTAAGATTACAAATACGTCTTTGTAAATCTACATGACACTAACACCACTGACATGTATAAGTCACACACATTTCACAACTACTGGTAATGTGATGTTATTGCCATATATTGGTGTGTCATGTGATGACATTGCTCATATACCATGCAGATGTTGTCTTGACGTGGGCATGTCTGTTTGCCTGTAGTGGTGTCTTTACCTATCAGCACATGCCTGGATGTGTTCACATTAATGCAATCGACCTTAATGTTGTGTATGTGCCACATATATAGTCATGCATAGCTGTTAGGGACATGACCTGTGACCCTGCAGACTTGCAAGCATGTATGTGTTTTGCCATATACATCTACATGGCACTGTACAGCTGTGTTGTTGACTGTGTCCATTGAACATATTTGTAATAGTGTATTGGCATATACTCATCATATGTTATGTTCATATTGTTTGGGGGGGGGGTGGAATGTGTGATTGCTATGGTCCATGTCATACTCAGATGACCACTTCGGATGCTGTCTACAGACATGTATGTATGTGTGTATGTATATATATATATATATATATATATATATATATATATATATATACATATATATATATATATATATACACATATATATATATATATATATGTATAGATATAAATATATGTGTGTGTGTGTGTGTGTGTGTGTGTGTGTGTGTGTACATATATATATATATATATATATATATGTGTGTGTGTGTGTGTATATGTATATAGATAAATACATTATGGCATACGTTTATCTGTACCTCCATAGATGTGTAGATGTTTTTAACCTATCTATATATCTACATATATATGTATACCTGTCTCTCTCTCTCTCTCTCTCTCTCTCCATATATATATATATATCTATATATATATATATATATATATATATATATATATATATATATATATACATATGAGCATGCACCTTTAATTGGGTACATGGCAGGTTGTCCTTTTTCAACACAGGCCCTCCTTGATGCATGATTGCATTACCCATCATTCCTCCCCAACCCCAACCTTCACGCACATAACAACCATCCCTTCTATGGTGAATTAGGTTAATATTAATTGCTATAATACCAGAGCTGCATGTGTTTTCTGTACACTCCAATTCCTTTGGAGTGCTTCTGTGTCACAAAGTGTGTTCACAGACGTTTATATATATGGCCATTGATGTAACTGTATAATATATATATATATATATATATATATATATATATATATATATATATATATATGTGTGTGTGTGTGTGTGTGTGTGTGTGTGTGTGTGTGTGTGTGTGTGTGTGCAGACATCAATCATACATATATATATATATATTAGTTTATAACAGTAATATTTTTATTTATTTATTTATTTTACATTTGTTGACAGGGCTAGTCTAGCTGGATATATGTCCATTTTCAGTAGAGGCCCGGGGAGAAAAGCTCCACAAGGATCAGACAAGATTAAAAATATTTAAAATTACAAAATTTTAAGATTAAAAATACAATAACAGTTACAAAACATTAAAGGTCAGTTACAAATACATTAATGTTCAGTTAAGATGAAATACAGTACAAAACATTAAAGTTCAGTTACAGATGCATTAAGGTTCAGTTAAGATAAAATACAGATAAAATACCCCTTCCCCTATTTTCACTATTAAGGTTTTTTTTTTTACACTGTGGGAAAGTAATAGAAGGAAGAGGGAGATTCCCAGACCTGTATATATTGACATGTCTCTATGTCTCTCTCTCTCTCTCCATAAATATATATATATATATATATATATATATATATATATATATATATATATATATATATATATATATATATATATGTATATATATATTGGGTACATGGCAGGTTGTCCTATTTCAACACATTCCTCCCTTTTGTGTTTAACCTGTCTGCATACACAGCTAGAATAGATACATCCCAGGTAGCTTAGTGTTAGGTTAGTCTGATGATGAAGTACATGGTTGTGGGTTCTACTCCTCGCAGGTGTTATTATTTTGCCTCTCAGTGTAGGCACTGGTAGGGAAAGTGTAAATAATGCACATTTAATACTTCTGTAGACTGGAATTTGTTGGTTCACAAACTACAGTACATTTCAATGTACTGTACATATGCACACAATGTCACTGTCCCATTTGTGATCATTACAGTGAAATGCATATGGTATAAGGTGTAGTCTCAAGACCATGAAATGCTTGTACACCTCAGATGGCTTAGTGGTAAGTCCCATGACTACAGTGTGGATGGTTCTGGGTTCGATACCTCCAATGCTTTGCGAGTGCTTTTTACTGCAGAATAAGGCTCATTTAAGCAGTTGTAAGCAGGTTTAAAAGTGTTTGTGTGACATTACAGCAGCAGTTAAACACAGTTAAAAAAACTTTGTAACATATAACCTGTGCATGCAAACATGGCCACATCTGCTAACTACTCCAGATATATACATGTCAGTGACGTAATATCTCACTATGTGCTGACATTACATTCTCTGTTGACTGTACTCTCCTGCACACTTGGGTTTATATGGGTGATTCAAATGTTTATTATACAGACGATTACTACCTATATATGCAAGCTGTGGTTAAGTTATACTTTTGCACATGATAAACATCCTTGCCTTTATCGGGATTGTAACCCCAAATGCGCAAATACTATGTGGATGCTGTAACCATTACACTGTTGACATTAACATTGCTTCCGCCTATTTCCTGTTTAGATGATTTCTGTGTGTAAGCTAGGCTAAGCAAAGGGTGGGAGCCCCCAAACTCACTGAGCTTCACGTACTCTTGAAATAACAACATATAACAAATGTACTGTGAGACAATACATTACATTCCTAACTACATTAGGCCTAGCCCCTCAGTGACCCACTTTAAGGGAAACCTTGTTGTGTGAATGGGTAACAGACTATATACCCCTGGGATCATGTGTCCCAAAACCATACAGCCAGGGGGTGGGGGAGCCTGTCCTGTTTAATAGCTGAAAGACCTGTTGGGGGAATTGAATGGTGTTGAATTGCCGCATTAACATGCCCTCTTTAGATCACTAAGTGCCCCTATCACCCTCCACAACCCCATTCTTCAACAGCTTCCAGCAACTCTGCCAGGAATTGCTTCATTGGCTATGCTTGACAGAGGCTCAGTTACTTCATCAATGGTGCAGGGAAGGCCAACACACTGTTGCTATACTTCTAATTGCCCTTGGGCAGATAGGTAGTAGGCTATCTGTGAACCTCTATCGTGCAGGCCATCACAGCCATAATATGTGAATAAACAGACCTTCATATCACAATATACAGTGTGAACTCACCGTGTAGTCAGGAAACAGTTGAGTATCACAGGAACATACAGAACACTGATACTTAGTCACTCTAAAAGCCTATCCTGGAAGCTAGAAGACTTTTATAAGTTTAAGACTTTCTATTGCTTACCAATAGGTTACCTGCAGGGGAGATGAAAAACAAGCACAGATGGGGAACATGCATGCAATGATACCATACCGACCTATGTGTCAGCCTTACACTTTGGTATACTGGCCAAGGCTATTGGCTTTCCCATGGTGCCTTATTTAGGAGAGTCTTGAAGGTGAATATCAGCTCTGTAAACAGCACAATAGCAGATTCAATGAGGATTATGCTACTCAACACCAGGGGTTGTGATCACAACATGCATGCACTCACAGCACTCCTCAAGATGGACAACATCAACATCTGTGCATTAACTGAAATCTATCTTAAGGCTCCTGAGAGCACACCAGCAATACCAGACTACAACCCATGGCACACATTTCTGCCACAGAACATGGACTGACAGACATGGAGAGGCTGTATCTATATTCATCAGGGATACCTATACCTCCAGGTTAGTGGGGCAGCATGATACCTCTGTGATCATCCATGTGCAGCTAGCATCAGCCACAACTGCAATGTGGAATGTGGCCTGCTATGGATCACCCTCCATAACCCAGGACCTCCACTCCACCTACCAGGAAACAGTGGAGAACACGACAGTCCTAACGTACACCCTGGCATTGGTTGAAGTCAACTACCATACCATTAACTTAGAAACACACTCCGGTACTCACTTCCAGGACCAGCCCTTCCTGGAATGTATCACCTCATATGCCCTGTATCAGGTGGTAACCACCCTAAAGTGGGGTGGAAACTAGTAGATGTGGTCATCACCAACATCGGCATCAGGTACACCACAGTGGAGGTTAACCGGTCACTGGTTAGATCTGACCATGAACTATTCACTGTTTCCACACCCTAGCATCTCCCAAACCAATGGATACCACAGTGTATAACTTTCCTACAGCTAAATTTGCACTACTAGTGACAGGGGTGGGGGGGTTTCACAGCCCCCACGCTAAGGGGAAACACTGCTCAAGATACAGACAGATTTACAAATGCAGTCTATAAGCACCTACATGGATGTATGGATCATGCCATCACTGGTAAACCAAGACTCACTCCTCCTAGACAAGGACACTGGTCTGGTGGACCTCTGCAATAAACAGGCTATACTACAGAAGTAAGACAGTGTTCCAGACACACAGCAAATCCCACAAAGGGCAGATATCCATGACCACTATTAGTATGATACGTAGGTCCCTCACGACATCATCCAAGGCTAACATCAGCAGGAGAATATGCAAGGTTTCAAAAGATAACCACAAAGCTTTCTTTGGCTATGTCAAGGATCTACATGGTGACACACAGATTTGCACTGTGTCGGTGAAATATAGCACAAAATATGCTGACCCTACTGATATCGCCAACATCCTTGCAGATACATTTGGTGCATACTTCACCCCCTAAAGAGCCCACAACACTACCTGAAAGGTACAGTATCCCAACCATGAGACACACAGGTGGAAATGGCCCTTTCTAACAGCAGAACACAGTGTCAGTGGAGGTAGATGTACACAGACTGCATCTTGCAAACTGTACAAAGTAACCTTCCCCCACCTAATTAGGCATTCCTACCTCAGCCTCTCCACCGGCTACATGCCCATACAATGGCACGTGGCAAAGGTTATTCAACTCCATCAAGGTGAAATCACAACTGACCATGGTAACTACCACCCTATAAGTCTGACAAGCTTGGTCTGCAATGGTATGGTTTGCATCTTCATGGCACTCATTAACAATGGCATTGGTAACCTTCGAACACTTGACCCAACCCAGGTCAGCTAGGTCGAGTGCAGTTCATGCCTACTGAACCTGTGTGACATCTTACATACAGTCTCCAAGACATTAGATGGTGAGGGAGGTGGTTCACACATACTACCTGGACCTCACCAAGGCTTTTGACACCATACCCCACTCAAGTATTATTGATAAACACACCAACCTGTACATTCACCCATACATCACAGGTTGGGTTACCAACGGGCTTACACACAGAACCCACATGGTATGACCAGTGGTCTCCAGGTCCAACTCTTGAACAGTCATGACTGGAGTCCCACAGGACTCAGTCCTGGGAGCCCTACTGTTTGGCATATACATCTCAGATGTACAGGCAAACACAGGTGGACTAAGGCAGACATTGTTTGGCAATGACTGCAAACTGGGAGCCATGATTGATAGTCCAGCTGACATGAACATCCCTCAAGGGGCCTCACAGAGAATGTCACAGGGTGCCAACAACAAGGCCTCCAGCCAAGTGCCACTAACTGCATGGTCATTCCATTGTGGAATTGGCACCCACATATTAAAACATGAGTGGCAGCACTTTAATACAGATGAGGTAATTGGGTATCTGGGGACTAAGATAGATAGTGATCTCCCTTTTGACAATCATATCTCCACAGTAGTTAGGACATCCTTCTATGTAGGCCATCTGATTACTAAATGATTCCCATCTAGACATACTGGGGTTATAGTGTCCCTTTACTCATCACTCATCAGTCCCATCATAGGGTATAATAACTCATGTGGGATGTACCTCAGAGCACACGTCCAACAGATGGGGGGTCCATGAATGTACCTCACCAAGGAAAATACTGGTCTCCAACATATGGCCTATGCAGCCAGACTGAATAAACTCCTACTTTACTCAGTGGCATCTCATTTACCCAGAGATGATCTCCGCTGGCCAACACAGCCATGCCGAACTCAGGCTTGATGGATATGCTCCACCTATGGGAATCCATGTCACAGTGAGCCACACACTGTAGTGATCTGACCTTGCCACAATAATAACTGGAAGATGCTGGAGGGAGAGCTTCCTGTCACAGACACTCCCCATACTTTGGAACAACATCCCTAGCTACATTATATAGAGCTCCTCACTAACACTCTGTAAGAGAAACCATGAAGGGTGGATGGGGAACAGTAGATGCACCCCAGGGATCCTGCCATTGGCTCTGCTCCACAGAGGGATGGTTAATGAATCAATGGCATGGCAAAAGCTGACACATTTTTGGCTGGCCTTATGAATGTTCTCTGGCAGTTGGCCCAAGTACCTACCTATGAATCCATACATACAGTATCTGCATATGTTGATAGTTTAATTTACTGTTCAAGTGTTGACTTACCTTGTGCCAGTGGTAGTTGTGTGTGCAATAGTTGAGGGCTGCCTATACTGGATGCACACAATAGACTGCCTATACATGACAATTTACAGGTAGTCTTGTGTGTGTGCCTTCCATTTATACTGTGTATGCAGGAGGAGAAAAGTGTCAGTCCCTAGATGCCTACACTGTCAGTGTGTGTGCTATATGTTCCCTCTTTGCCAAAGCATGGGCATACTGGGCACGCCTCCATCTGCCTACTGGGGCTGGCTCAGGGTGTTTGTGGTCTGAGTACCTCTGTGCCTGTGGGGCCCTTGGCAATGGTGGTGGGCTGTGAGGGCCTTCACTATTCTGTCCCTGCTGCAGCTGTTTCCGCAGTACCATATTGTGTAACATGGTACACACTATTAAGATGTGGGCACATGTGCCTGGAAGGTACTGCAAGGCTCCACCAGATATGTCCAAGCAATGGAACCATGATTTCAGCATCCCAAACACATGCACTATGGTGATTCTGGTCTGTACGTGTGCCTCAAATTGGCGTTCCTGCATGGGTGTGTGTGCATTTCTGATGAGAGTCATCATCCATGGTTCCAGTGCATAGCCAGCATCCCCCACCAGGTGGCCATTTGGGATGTCCCCCATGGCAAATAAATGATACAACTGTGAGGCATACCAGATGTGGGAGTCATGATAGCTTCCAGGGCTGCCAGCGTAAACATCCATGATAATGCCCTGGGCATTGCACACGACCTGGCAGTTGATGGAGGGGTATCCCTTATGGTTTATGTAGCGCCTACCCTGCTCACCGGGTGGTGACTTGATGTGTATGTGTATGCAGTCTATTGCACCCAGTACCTCTAGGTATTCTGCCACATGGTAGAAGAGACGCATATTGCTGGCCAACTTCTCCTGTGTTCGGCGGAAGTATATGTGTTCATTGGCATGTGGTAACATGGCATTCAGGAACTGGTATAGTACCCTGGATGCTGATATCCCCATGATATCCCCAGTTGGTCTTTGAAAGGTACCTGTAGTTAGTATTCTCAGGCTTACACATACCTTTATATCCACTGGGATGGGTTCCCCTCTGTTTGTTCTGGCTCTGAGGCATGGACGGCATAGCTCCACAAGTTGCTGTAGGGTATCCCTGTCCACCCTGCAATGCTCTACTATCTCCAGATCATGTAGCCCCTTGTAGGTTACCCTGGGTCTGAAAACTCTCCTCCTCCTCTGGTGCCTGCAGTGGTCATGTGCATCATCCTCCACACCACCTTCAGTCTCCAACACATGCTGGTGGATCAAAGCTATGGCAGCCCCTTATATGTACATAATAAAAGTTCCCCATCTGTATACACCACTGGTACAGAGTGTATGGGAATACACAAATGTGTGTGAGGTGCTTTCACACTTTATAGTACTGTGCTATGGATGCTACTGTTGTAAGTGGGTATGTATGAGCTATTCCACCTGCTGTGTGTCTTAATTATGGGTTTTGCAATGAGTACTGTGAGTGTGGGGCCTTTACTGTGGAGATGTACTTGCCTGCCTTGATTAATCTGTTGCCCTTTATTTCACTTTGAGACATGGATCCCCTCCCATTATCAGGCATGCATCCACCTGCAATCTTTCTTGTTTTGTACCTTCCCTACCCAGTCATGGCAAAATGTGCCTTGTAGCTGATATACTGCATATTGTCTTTGTTTCGCTTTGACACTTAGCTGTTTTCTTTGCAGTACAGCCCCTCCCCTTCCCTGTTCTGCAGGTAGCTGCTTGCAGCCTTGTTAGCTGTTGTCATTGGCCCACCGTAGGCTCCTAGGTGTTAATTAGTTATTTGTACTCCAATTTCACTGCTGCAGCATTTCCTTATTTCTTTCCTATATCCTTTCTGTTTCAGCTGCAGTGCATGCCGTGCATACCCATTTACCGGGTTTACGCACGTTTTCATCTCCGTTCACATGCATACTCAGTTACCTTGTTTACTCTCAGCTAAGCATAGCTATGGGCAATTTGACACACCCCTATCCTGCAGCTTTGCCTAACTTGGGGCAGACCAGTTTAGCAATGCTACAATGTGCTTACAGCACTGGTGACACACCCCTCTCTTGATGTCATCTATATCTCAAGGCGTCACCTCGGTGTTATAACACTAAGCTGTGAGGTGCTTCCTTACACCAGCGGGGAATCTGCGATTCACTATTACTCCTCTCACTTGCATGGCATTGCCTACAAATTCCTAGCTACTGAGCATAACACTGTCACTGCCCCTTAGCAACCCTTGCGTCATGTGAATGGTGTAGCATGCCTGCCATTGACTATTATGGGGAAATCAAGATATGTGTTTCATTGTGGTTTTATTCTATATTTTTATATATTCCTTGCGATCCCCTTTGTGCACCGCTGCCCTGTGCTTCCACATCGCTATAGTGCGACTATATATGTTAATTTTATATTTTGTACATATTTTTTTTTTTTTATGCCAATGGCTATATATTTAGCCATTGGCATATATTAACAATATAATACATATGTTTGGTCGGCTGTCATATCTCCGATTTTATGTTTGCAAAAATGAAAACCGTTTTCTACAGTTTACATTTTTGCATGCTTACACTATGCCTGCACCACTTCCTGAATCACTACATACCTGCATTTGCATGCTACACTGCTGCACATGGGGTAATTAGCATACAAGGCTCAGGAGTTGTGCCGGCATAGCGTATGCAGGTAGTGCATGTTGGAACAGCTCGTACCTGAATCGCTCGGCAGCCATCTTTGGTGTTAGAATGCCAACGCTACGCCTGCACCTGGTGCAAGCTTCATGAATCCCGGGGAATACCTTACATGTTGGCTATGAGCCCCTATAGATGACTGCTACATTCTTGCAAGCATGCTTGCAGTCATGTGTGTATTCTAGCTTATTGTTACTATTAGTTATGTTGTCTTTGTTATATTATCTCAGATTTCTGGTCCACTATTATGACTATTTGATATATATTAATATGACCTTCTTTGACTACAAGTGTGTGTTTTTCTCTGGTTTTTTTTTTGTATGTCTTTGGAGTACATGCATTTCATTAGTATATGCCTTATGCATACTGTTGTGTGACTATGTAGTCTCATCTGCCTGCATGTGCACTGCTTAGTGCAATACATTTCATCTTTGTATGGAACTATAATTCTACTAACTTCCTGCATTGCATACTGTATTTCATTTATTTATTTATTTATTTACATTTGTTTACTGAGAAAGTCCAGGTGGGCAGATACCCATTTTTAGCTGAGGCCTGGGGAGAAAAGCTCCACTTACAATGAATAACATTATGTATACAGTATTGCTTTCTGCAGAAGAACAGTTAAATATGAAGTTACAATAATAGAAAAAACAGGTATATACAATGGTTACAATATTAGATGGAAACATTATATAGATTCCCTGCTCGTAATCTGGTTACATTACTAAAACAGGTATATACAATGGTTACATTATCGAGAACAGTTTTATACAATGGTTACACTTATGGAAGCTAGTGACCTTAAGAGAATGTTAGAAAAAAAACAGTACAGCAAAATGCAGAAGGTAAGAAATATAAATTCAAGTGAATTAGAAAGTTAATGTATACAAATAACAGGTGGGCAATTTTCATTATCAATTAAATATTCCATCAGTTAATTAGAAGTATTTTATTTATATAAATTGAGTATTTCATCAGGAGTTATAAGCACTATAGCACATATGCAAATAAGGAGTGGAGAGCAGTGAGGTTAACCTGGACATGTACATGTGGAGAGCCATGTATTATTAAAGTGACTTTTGAGTAGTATTTTAAAGCAAGAGATGTTTGGTACTGATCTGATTGATTCTGGTAGCATAGTCCACATTTTTGCTACATGGCTGGAATAAAGTGAATCTCCAGCAGTATTTTTAGTTTTGGTAACTGTCAGTAAGGTTTCATTGGTAGAGCAAAGTGATTGATTGTTGGCATAGGGTGTTGTGTTTTGAATGGATGATATCTTATGTGGATGGTGAAGTATTTTGGGGCCATTATCAGTTGATTGCAAGCAAGCATGTTGATAAATCTAACTAGAAAAGTTATTTATTGAGAGAAAATGGTGAGTCCTATATGTAGAGTTAGTTGCAAACTTTGCTATTTTGTTATAACATATTTCAAACTTTTCAAGGTCAGTTTTCCTGGGGTTAGTGAGAATGGGGAGGCATAGAGAAGGGTAGAAAGAACATGAGTTCTTGTGATAGGTATTCTAGTACTATTGGTAAGGAAATGTTTGTTTCTATATTGCATTTCAAGCTTTTTGTGAACCTTTTTGATGGTATGAACTATGCGTAGATCAAATGTCATGTTGTCATTTACTACACTTAATAGTTTGGACTGCACATCTGGGGTAATTATTGTATTATCTGAAGCTGTAATAATGAAAGAGGGAGTAGGGTCAGAGGTTCTGTAAGGTTGGAAGATCATCAGTTTTGTTTTATTAGGATTTAAGATGAGTACAGCATCTGTGAGCTAGGTTTCGGGGGTAGAAAAGGATCTTTGTGTCATATCTTGGATCTGTAGTATGTTAGGAGCAGCAGATATAAGTGCTGAATCATCTGCATATTGGATCAAGGTGGCTGAAGACACAGCAGTACTAAGGTTATAGGGGACCCAATATAGATATTTGTGGTACTCCCGGTGTGACAGGGAGTAGGGGGGAGCGGTCTTGTAACCATTTCACTGCTTGTTGTTGTCCAGTTAGTTAGCTATGGAACCGGTTACAGAAGGACTAAAGTTCAGGTTGGCAAGAGTGGACAGTAAGTTTGGATATGATACAATATCAAAGGCTTTAGACGTGTCTAAGACCGCAGAGACTAGGTTTCCTTTATTCCTGTATTGATTTATGGTATTGGTAAAGTTAAGGAGGGCTGTTGTGGTGCTATGAATGGGTCGAAATCCATGTTGGGATATGGATAGTAGGTTATTAGTTGAGAGATAGTGTAGAAGTTGAGAATGAATACATTTTTCAAGGATCTTTGACAATGGGGACAGAATGGCTAAAGGTCCATTATTAGAAAGTTCAGTAGTGGTTCCTCCTTTATGTAGAGGTATTGCATGTGATATTTTTCAGATGTGTGGTACATATTATTCAGAGATGGAGTGATTAATGAGAATGGTAACAGGGAATGCGATTGCATCAGCTGCTATTTTGAGGAAGTTGGCTGGGAGCTTGTCGGCTGCTAATGAAGTGGGTTTTAAGGTTTTTTTAATAGCTTTTGGATAGTAGAAACTGGGATGCGATGGAAGGAGAAGGCATTATTGTTATTATTGTTACCTGCGGATATCATTGATTGACTGGGGGAACTGTTTTTTTTTTTTGTGAGTTTTAGAATGCTTTCAGTAAAATATATATTAAATTGTTCTGCAGTGCTAATAAGATTATTAGAAGAAGTTGGGGATGGGTTGTCAATTACCCTGGTTTCAGTATCTTGTTAACTGCTGACCAAAATTTCTTAGGGTCTTTTTTATGTTTCTGTTGTAAGTTGGTATAATAATTTATTTTGTCTTGTTTTATTTTTGCTTTATGCCTGAGTTTTTGAAATTCTAGGCTATTTGGGTAGTGATTTGTTAGTATACCAAAGGTGTCAGGCCTTGTTCCTTTGTTTTAGGAGAGTTTTAGTTTCCTTAGTAAGCCATGGAATAAGTTTGCTTTGGTATGAATAAACCTGGTCGTACCATATTATTAAGGATTGTAAGGAGGTTTTGTTGAAGAATTCTACAGCTGTATTAAGGTGAAGGTATTTAAGGGGAGTCCATCTACATTCTTTTAGTGGTGATATTACTGTTTAGGGACTGAAGTTTTTCATGTTACATATTTGAAGATGGCTGGGGTGTTTGAGTGGACTTGTACATTTCAAAGAAGGTAGGTTGGTATGTGATCACTAAGGCTGTTAGGTAGGCAGCCAGAGTGTTGGGAGAGGGATGGTCTATTAGTGAGTATCCAGTATAGGTCAGTGTGCTTGTTAGTTTTTTTTTGTTGTTGTTGTTGTTTATTCTGGTAGGGGTTTGGATTATTTGTGTGAAGCCATAGAGATTTATATGGCTAATAGGTATAAGGGAGTTACATGAGTACAACTCTATATTAAAGTCTCCCATAATTATGGTTTCTTGAATGATGGTATTAGTTATCCAACTGAGGATATGTTCTAAGGTGGAAGGGTTATTGCTAGGTGGGATATAGATGGCTGTTACTATGATGTATTTGTTTGAGTTAATCTGAAGTTTAGATATAAGTATTTCCACATTATCAGACTTTGATAGAGATTTGTCAATTAGATGAATCATGAGATTATTTTTGTACATTATGGCTACTCCTCCACCTCTTTTTCCTTTCCTGTCAGCCCTAAGAATATTGTAGCCTGTGGGGATAATATCATTATTTCTTATATGGTGTTTAAGCCATGTTTCAGTCAGAATGGCAATGTCTGGTGAGTCTTGTATGAGAGTGTCATGTAGGCTTGTTTACAATACTTCTGAGATTTAGGTTCATAGGTTCATAGGCTAATGGCACTGGGTTCTTTACAAGCTTAGCCCATAGAAGTACCCTGACATTGTGCCACCCATCATTAGTTCTCAGTGCTTCCATCAAGTAGAGCCACTGGAGTGATCCCTTGAGTGAATTTTCTATATCCCATCCACTCATCAAGATTTCTCTTTAAGAGGGCTAGTGAGGTGCTCTGCTTGACATGTATGGGAAGTCTATTCCAGAGCATAGGCAGTCTCTGGGTTATAAACCTGTTCCTCCAGTATTTTCTGTTGTTTGTGGTAATGAGGTTGAGGTCTCTGGAATGTGTGGTGTGGTGGGATTGGGATTTCTTTAGATGTAGCATTTCTAACAGAGCTGGGTCAAACATGGCTTTGTAAGTCAAGCAGAGATCGCCTCTTAGGAAATGATATGAGAGAGAGAATAGCGGGATTTTTTTGAGTTTGTCCATGTAGGACATGTGTTTAAGGCCTAGGATCCTCTGCGTGAGATACTTTTGTGGCCTCTCCAGCTGTTGCAGGTGTCTAGTGAGGTACATGCCAAATGCAGCATTATACTTTATGATTGGTCTAATGAGGGAACAGTAGAGAGAAATGATGACCTCTTTCTTCCTGGATGCAAAACCCTTGGTAATGAGATGTGCCACATAGAAGAACTTTCTGACCACATTGGCAGTGTGGTGGTCGAATGAGAAGTTTCTGTCAACCTGTGTTCCCAGATCTCTTATAACACCTTCAGTGTTCAATGGGCTTCCATCGATGTGGTAATTAGTGGGAACTGAG
The DNA here is from genome assembly GCF_019279795.1 of Protopterus annectens. NCBI lineage: Eukaryota > Metazoa > Chordata > Ceratodontiformes > Protopteridae > Protopterus > Protopterus annectens. Next base: position 653,409,474 of record NC_056737.1, read on the forward strand.
ATTTTACCAAAAGGGATGACGATGCATTTTTTGGCATTAAGCTTAAGGCCTTGGTTTCAACACCAGTCATTGGTCTCAGTGAGGCCTTTCTGTAGGATGTCTGCATCACTTGGGGAGTTCATAATGGCTCCCAGCTTGCAGTCGTCTGTGAATTTGATCAGCCAGAGTCCCTCAGTGTTGGTCTGGACTTCTGAGAAGTAGATGCCAAACAAAAGAGGACCCAGGACCAATCCCTGTGAGATTCCACTTATGACTGGTTGGCACTCTGACTTGGAGTCTGCTACTTTCACACTGTGTGTTCTGTCTGTGAACCAGTTTTCAAACCATCTAACGATATAGGGGTTGATGTCTAGTTTGGTGAGTTTATCAGAAATTCCTGAGTAAGGAATGGTATTAAAGGCCTTGGCCAGATTGAAGCTGTATGAACTGCCTTACCTTCATCCACTGGTCGGGTGACTGACTCAAAAAGGTCAACCAGGTCGAGCAGGCATGATCTACCTTTCACAAAACCAAATTTCGTGGCATCTAGAGTTTAGAGATTCCCTATATCCTTGTTAATTATGTCCATGATGACGCACTCCAAAGCCTTACATATCAGACTAATCAGACTACAGGGTCTGTAGTCACTCCTCCTTTATGGAGAGGCATGACTGTATCAGTGCGCCATTCGGTAGGGACAAAGCCTGAGGTGAGGCTGTGAGTGAACAGAGCACACAAATGTGGTGCTAGTAGACTTTGTAATTCATGTAGAACAGAATCAGGAATATTGCCAGGGCCTGTGGAAGCTGTATTTTTGCCTTATACAATGCAGCTTTAACCTGTGCTGCAGTAATGCTGGGTGCCGGGCATTCTTCCGGTATTGAGATTGGTCCTTTGGGGGGGGCGGTAAAGTTGGCACTGAATCTGTTGGCCAGTATATTGGCAATATCTGCTGGCTCATTATAGGAGGTACGATTGTGCAATAACTCAAAGCAAATCTGGGTATTGCCATGGAGATTCTTGATATAACTAAAGAAGGCTTTGTGGCTGTTTTTAGTGTCTGCCACAATTCTGCCTTCATAGCTGGCTTTGGATGTTTTGATGAGGGAGCTCAACTTTTTGTTGAGGCTAATAAGGGAATTTTTCCAGACTTGGGACTTCACCTTTTTCTTAAACAGTTTCTTCCTTCTGTTTTAGAGTTTACTAATGGCAGGGGATGACCAGACTGGCTTCCTTTTTTTGGAGGAGAGCGTCTTGGTTCTGTTGGGTATGGCTAGCTCTATGCATTTATGTTGGTGTTCGTGCAGTGCATTGGTGTATGATTCAGCAGTCATGCATCTATTTTCCATTGGCATGTGTGCCGTGAAGTTAGCCACCTCTGTTTTTAGGAGTCCAGAGTCAGCTTTGGAGACATTTTTCATGGTGGATACCTTTGCGGGGGTGTGGGTGAGATGTGGATTTCCATGGTAATTCATTTGTGGTTGAATCTAACCAGGGAGGAATTGACTATTGGTGTAGAGCAACAGTTGCCTATGTTAGTACCAGGTCAAGGATGTTGCTTCCTGTAGTGGGGGGAAAATGAGCTGGTCTAGGGCATTGAAACTGATGATTTCCTGGAAGCATTGGGCCAGTGCGTTGGTGCTTGAGTAATTTTCCCAGTTGATGGAGGGGTAGTTGAATTCTCCTAGTATGAGAGTGTTGATTGGATGTTAATAGATTCCAGAGTGCTTAGGAATGTGGAGTGAGAGTCTAGGGACATGGTTGGGGACCTATAGCAGGTTATGACCTGGATCGCAGTCTTACCCAATGTTAGTTGTACTTGAAGTATCTCAGCTGCATTATGCTGGGCTACTAGTCTGGAGGTATGCATATCCTTTATGAATATGGAGACACCATTGCCTTTGGAGCTTCGGTCCATGTTTCAGGAGCAAAAGGTGTAGAATGAGTTATAGCCTTTCTGCCACTTTTAATAAGTAATAGGTCATAGGGTAAACTGTATTAGTAGTCTGTGAAATGGGCTGCTGGGGGGATTTGTACTGTTTGGGAAAGAATATTTGTAGGGCCAGGATTAGGATGTATATCACCACGTTTCATGAGCTTGGAAGCTATATTAATTAAGGTGTTTAGGAAATTATGAGTTTGTATATGAAATCTAAGGTCGATGTTGGATGCTGCCTTGAGTTTGGGTATTTTATGAAAAATTTGTATAGTTACGGAGGTATTATAGATAGATGCTGAAATGATTATATATAGATTTGTGGTTTATTTTACGATGGGTAATTTACTTTTGTGGCAGAATAATTATGAGGGGGTGAGGTAGTGGTAGGATGTAAGGTGTGCCACTATGAAGAGCATTATAATGAATAAAAAAATACACTGGAATGGTTTTATTTATTTATTTATTTTTGGTGTAACAGTTCCATTGTTGATTTAAGGATATGAGTGTCTTAAAATAGGAGACAAAATGATTTGTAGGGGGTGTTACCTGGAGCAAATATTTTATAACAGGAGTACAGTACTCAATTGCAAGGATTAAAGGAAATAATACACAAGAGAATGATATATGTTTAGAGGGACGAACTGAATGATGTGGACTGGAAGTCATTTTTAATTTAGTATGTGGTAGATTTGATAATATTACTTATCGGGTGAAAGCAAATTAGGTATGAGTGGTCAGGTAAAGATAAATGTAATTGATGTGAGTGCTGGTAGGAATGGGGGAAGGTTCGGGGAGTGGTGTGAGCCCAATCATAGCATGGGCGAACAGAGCGGGTAGGACCAAGATTGAAAACCAGCTAGCTACAGAAACAATCAGCACGATTGAGAAATTCCACACAACATATCCTGATCTTGGACTGCAGTTAAAAATCAGGCAGCAAGGTAAAACTAGCAGATGTTCACTACTTCCCTATTATAGGATCATGTAAAGATTTAAATTACATATGAGGCAGGAAGCAGATTACTGTATGGTCAAGAAACTAATGTTAATCTGGCTGACTGTATTAAAACTGTGCCAGTAAGGTAGTGGGGGGAAATGCCAAATACCTAAATGTAAACAGCCAATTCCAAAAAATTCCAATTGGAAAAAAAAAATAAAAGAATACTGTGTGCAGAACTTACAGTAAAAGCACATTGTAAATTCAAGTTTAAAGGGACAGGAACATACCACTACCTAGTACAGCAAAGGGGAGAGGATCCTGAAGATATCATCCCAGCAAGTGTGCACACTACACAAAATTAAAGTTAAATAAATATCTGAAATAACAGTTTATTAAAATTTAGAAGAAGATCCTAAGGAAAAGCATCCTTTGCCCTGAAGGGAATCTCTTACCAGGTAAGCATTTTGTTGTAAAGGGATACGATAGAAAGCACTGGTGATAAGGCTGCAGAATGTTGTAATGCAAATGTTGTTGTTTGCCTTTTCCCGGTTAGGGGTCACTACAGTGGAACTCCGGTACGCTAATGATTGGCAGTTGGTTTTTATGGTGTTGAGTTGCCAGCCCGACACCCAACCTTCAACGAAGGCACACCCATTCAATGCATGTCTTTTGAATGCCCACTCATCCACGGGGAGGACATGCAGACTCCACACAGAAAACACTCCCAACCGAAGCCGAGAATCGAACAGGAGAACCTCTTGTTGTGAGGCAACAACGCTACCGCTGCACCACCGTGGAAGTAATGCTGTAATGCAAATATAAACTGAAAAACAGAGTTGAGAGTAGAAGATTAATAAGGAATTATAAATAATTAAATAAATGTAGTCAAAAACAAGGATATTACATTAAAAATCCTACTTAACTCGCAACAAAATATTTCTAATTAAAAGATTAATATAGCATAAAAAAGCCGTCGACCAATTTCCAACCTTAGTTAAATAATGTGGTACAGCTAAATATGCATCTAAAAGTAGTTGCAATAGAGAGATAATGTACAAACAAGCTAGCAAATAACTCTATAATTGTTGGAAAACAACACTTTAAAAGTAAAAATATCTCAGCAGTACACAAGTAAGATGCACACAGTCTATAAGCGTAAGCAAGAAAATGTAACAGTGCATCTAGATGAAAATAGTTAACAAAAATCAGTAGTTACAAGGTGTGCACATGGTCTGAGGGATGAAATGTGGTCTACAGATAAAACAGAATTTAAAAATGGTGCCAGTGCAGATGGGTATATTAGTCGATTCCATCGAGAAAGGTGGTAGGAAGAGAAAGGAAATCGACAGGTATGAAAACCAACCCAGAAAAGGGTAAAAGTCATAGAGATAATTATTAAGGTGAAAATAAGTAGGACAAAGATTGAAAATCAGCTAGCTACAGAAACAATCAGCAGGAAGTAGACGTATCACACAGCATATCCTGATCTCGGACTGCAGTTAAAAATCAGGCAGCAAGGTAAAACTAGCAGGTGTTCACTGCTTTCCTAATATAGGATCATGTAAGGATTCAAATTACATAAGACACAAGAAGCAGACTACAGTTTAGTAAAGAAACTAATCTTAATCTGGCTGACTTTATTAAAACAGAGCAAGTAAAGTACTAGGAAAAAAATGCCAAATACCTAAGTGTAAGCAGTCAATTCTAAAAATTCCAGTTGGAAAATATATATATATATGTAAAATGTCTGATTTTGAAGAATGTCTGATAGGGCCAGAAGTTCCCACATAAACTGAAAAGGGCAGTACCCATTCTGACTTCAGCAACTAATGCTACCATGCTAATCTTGAGGGCAATCGTTCTTATGCAAATGAGAGAAAACTAGAATAACATAGGCCAGGGCAATGGTCCTTAATCCTGGTAAAGTTTTAGTTGTCCCTTAGAGTCACAGCAGATTTCTTATTCATTTTTTTTTTACCATAGGAGAGGCTGGTAGTATACGTTTCTGTTTTATTTAAATTCCATACAAAATCTTAACTGCTGGATGACTAAGGGGTTGTAGAACCAATAGCAAAACTGTTTTTAGTCCCTTTTATTTTGTGTACAAGAGTGGAACTAGAAGCAAGATTGTTTTCTGTTTGTGATACTGAGGTGATATTTTAGAATCTATCAACAATATTCAAAACTGGTTCTGAGAGGCTATAGATTTTGAAAGCCAATACTGCTTCAATGTATTTGCAAAACTGACATAGTATGGACATTTTAGATTAACATTTAATACATAGATAAATCAATGTTTGTTTTGTCTAGTTTGATAAAGTCCTCTGAAGTTGCTGATAGTGAATTTTAAAACTAAGTGAAGAATTTTTGGGAAGAGGAACATTTTGATTCATAGTGAGTCAATAACCTGACATTAGTCAGACTAACAATTGTGAAAAAAAATGATAAATGAAAATGTCAGCTATAATAAATTTCACAAATAAGCATTTCAAGGGGTATATTCCACCTCATCTCGAAAACAGAGAGATGCATTTTTGTACTGCTGGATTTCTAATTATATTAACACTGATATCCCATATGTTGGGGTAAGGACAACTCCCCTACCCCAAAAGATTCATAATTGCCTAGCATTTGAATAAACTGTGATTTTACTAAATGTGACTGATTAATCCTATTGCAATTAAATTAGGGTCAAAGAAAAATGTGTACTCCAGGGTATTCTTATAACTTCACCATTAATTCTTGTGCAAGAGAGATATGATGCCATGTGTGTTAAATGGTTTGTAACTAATTGATTTTACCATAATTATGTTTTTAAAATAGAAACATAAACCTGAATAAAGTTCATGAAGGGAATATCTAAGTGTAAGTGTAATTCATGCTGAATATAAGGAGTGATCTATAATGCAGTATGAGAATTCATGTTTTTGACTTACTCAAAACTGTAGCTGTTATAAATAAGTTCTGTGACATTTAAAGTTAAAAGATCATTGATTTCAACCTCATAAGGCTTTCTTTTCAGCTGAATATCGCTGATTAAACTGCAGAACATTAAGCATTGCAGTTGTATGCCTTTAAATGATTGCATAAATACTGCAAAAAAAGCAGTATGATCAATTAAAGAAGCCTGTTGTGTTCAAGCCAGCAGTGAGCATGAGGTGTTGATGAGCCCTTCCAAGGTGTTAATTGCTACCCTGTTAAAGCAGGTGCATACGACTTTTATTTATTCTTTGCAGACATTATTAATACTGAGTGCTGTTGAAGAAGCCACCCAACAGAATTTCTTTGCAACCTGCTTCAGAAGCCTTGCAATGTCAGTCGTGAGATACACGCCAAACAGGAAACAACATTGTCCTTTAAAGACTGTACACAATTTATGATGCTTTACAGAAGCTGGCAGAGTACAGGATCCTGTTGTTAATGGAAAATAGGAAGAAAACAGTGTTGTTTTTATTCAGCTAAGGTAAATTGTAAATATGGCAACTATATTTGTAAAACTGCTGTTAAATGCTTTGTTTACTGTATGTAATTCCTGTATATTCTCAGTTCTATAATTATACATACTTTACCTCTTAAACTATATCTCTGTAACTGGAAAACTTTAATCCTTTTTTTAGTGGTGAGACTGAAACTGGTAATTTGTAATCTGTGCCCTACACCAGTTAACATATATATATATATATATATAAATAAGTTGTTTTAAAACTTTGTACATTCAGTCTATTGTTCAGAACTCTGATCATATTGCAATGTACCCCATCTTATAATGCAGGAGCAGAGACAGACCAACCATGTTAGTAGACAGTTTAAATTGTCATTAACGTATGGCATAAAAGGTATAAAGCAGGAAAGTGCTTTTACAAATACACAAACATTGCATGCAGAAACTGGTAAATCTCAAAGTCTACAATTTTTGGTAAGAAAAAGTGTGGGATCATTTTAATTTGACAATCAAATTAGCATTGTACGTTTTTAATAGAAATTGGTGGGTTCCTATTGGAACATTGAATTTTCAATTATTCGAATCACTAAAGGTTGACCTTTAATGATCGAACAATTGAAAATTTGAAATGCTCAAAAAGAGCATAAAAAAAAGAAAAAGTAAAGTGTGTAGGCGGGGGGCAAACTCCCCTGCACCCCCACACCCCCCACTATTTAAATATACCAATTCCGAGATCGCGCTACAGTGTAGGAAATGAAAATCCTCCCTTTCCGCACTGTAGTGCATTCAAGTGCGATCTCAGAGTTGGTATATTTAAGTAGCAGGGGTGTGAGATACATTGTCTTTTTTTTTTTTTTTAATTTCGAAGTTATGGAACTTCGATCATATGATGTCGACCGTATGGTATTCGAAGTTCCGTAACTTCAATTTTCTAATAGGCAACCGAAATAAGTTACTGTCATTGTATAGCTAGGTATTTTGTAAATCATTAAAAGAGTTTGAAACAATTATTTTGTATTGTGACAAGAATTAAAATGGTGTGTGCCACAGTATTAAATCTCTTAAAACATATACTTAATATTGCTGAGACTGACGTAAATATGTTCCCAAAGAGTGAGCAAAATCAGTGGTTGGTATAATCATGTGTCTTTGGTAGGGCACTGGGATTAACATCAGATTCTTTTTGCAGTGATTTCATTAAGTGGTTTATTTTTACCTGCATAGATTGACTACGTAGGCAGATGTCACTTATTTTGTTCCATCAATAAATCCTCTCCTTCCCACCACATAATACATTCAACTACTCAATGGGCTAATGAAAGCAATGTACTGCTGTTCACAAAATAGTCACTCACCACCACTTTGTTAAAACCAGGAAAACATTATTCCTTTCAAATGAGCAGAAACTTCTTTTTTTTTCACTGAAGTTGCATTCAAAGTACGCTGAAAAAATTAGTAATTATTTTCGTGTGTCTCATATGCTGACTTTCTTCATCCACTGAGCATAATGAATACGATTGTCAAAGTCCTGTTGAAGCAGTATTTCACATACTGGTATGCAGATCTCATTTCACAAAAAATTCCATTGGGGAAATAATGGTGTACATATGGATATCCTTGAGCCAAGGGATGAAAGAAGAGCATGTAATATGTCTGGACACTTGCAGTCCTATGATGAGTGCAAGGACAAATGCCAAACATGGTATCAAGCAGGCTGGAATATCAGATGCTCACTCCTCATTTATTCAGTGAATGCAGTCCCAAAAATATTTTTATTTCCAGTAAGATAGTTAAAAAATTCCTAAAAAAACTTTAACAAATACTTCCCTTATTTTTTAATTATCTCGAGATATCAGTTTTGCTCAGTAGAGAGCAATATTTGTTATATTATTGTCAGATAAGCTCAATCTAAGTACTGGAGCTGTGAGAAAATCTTCAAGCTCTGGTGTTCCTTAAGAGTGCAACTCGAGAAAGTTGGATACGCAAAAACCACCCTCTTCTGGGAAACAATGATTCTACACATAATTCCTAGTGCAATTAATGGAATGCACAAGCATATCTTAGTTACAGTATGCACACTACTTCAGTTCTATATTTCTAAGGATTGGGCTAATAATAAAAATATCTCATGGAACAACTTTAAATACATGGCAGTTAAATATATCACCTCCCACAAACTAGCTACTAAAAGTATAAAAAAAAAAGACTTTACTTTCAAACATACTGGAACTCTCTCCTAGAGACAATTTTGACAAACATACAGAATACATAAAAGTAAATGACAATCAGGAGGCAGATATAATAAATAAAAACATCTACATTACTAAACACAAACTGTTGTATCACTACCACATAAAACATACTTCTAGGATAACAACAAATGGATGGCTTCCAACAGAGTAAATAATGTAAATATGCATTTAGTTTTTAAAGTTTATTTTCTTTTTTCTTTTCATCCATTCTGAGTAGTAAAGGTACCCTACATTTACAAACCTTTCAATCAACTTTCTATCATAACTTTGCTGTATTGTAACCATTAGATATGATGTGATCACGTCAGTTATTAGTCGTAAAGTTCTTGCAAATGTCTAAATGTTTTCTCTGTAATGATTGTTTACCTTTACTCATCTATGTTTATATGCTGTAATGTCTGTTTTACTGTGTAGTTTTACTTTGTATTTTTGGAAAACAATACAATAAAAAATAATTAAAAAAAGTTCCTTCCAAGTAAAACATGGCTGATACATCATTTGGTTTCAGCCCACTCGTTTCCTTTTTCAGTTTAGTCATTGAAGGTAATACTTTGTTTTACTACATCAAGTTGGTATATACGTGCAGAAATAATACAGCTTAATGATTAGTTTACTACACAGATTTTGAATGTACCCACCCTTACCCCAGTAGCACCATGGAAAAGGATATCATACTGTATATGGTCAATGAATTTCTGTTTACATTTTCTGATAAGGGACACATGACCCGCATGTGCAGATTGCCTATACAAAATTACCAAGGGTGTAACTAGACATGCATCATCAATATCATACTGTACAGTTTTTGAAAGTTAATAAAAGGAGAAAAGCAGCACACAAGCAGGCCCAGGTGTCCACAATACAAAATACCCACAAAACCTACCAAGAAAGCACTGGAGAAGCCGAGAAAGTCCTTTTTAGCGCAGTTAAATAGCAAACATTAAATTTTAACTACGCTAAAAAAGAACTCTCTCAGCTTCTCCGGTGCTTTTCTTGGTTGAATTTGTGAATTTTTAAAAGTTATTTTTTTTTTAGTTAGATTAAAAAAAGACCATAACATATTTATCTTTGGTTATGGTTTATATTTTTAAATGGCTTTTTTTCATAGAAAATGTATGCTGTCCAGTAAAGTTGTAGGGCCAGATTCATTAACACCTACAATAATTCTACACAATCTGTATTCAAGAACACATCCCTACCACATTTTTTCTGCTTTTTAGTTACTCAGAAAGATTACACTAAGTGCACATGTAGCCTGCCCTTTGTAGTAAACTTTATAAATCTCCCTGGATATTTAAGGCCACAAGAAAATCAGTAGGAAAAGTAACTGTAGCAAGCAAATGACTGGTGCCAAAGTCATGGCCTTAAACTCAATGCAAAAAAAAATATTATCATTCCTTTCCATAAGATAGATGTTCCTGCTAAATACCACATCAGTGGAAACACCCTTAGTATGTACTCAGTGGTGAGTGACCTGGCCACACAGGTTGACAGCAACCTTTATTATTTTTTTTTATTATTTTACATTTGTTGACCGGGCTGATCCAACTGGATTTGAGTCCATTTTCAGTAGAGGCCCGTGGAGAAAAGCTCCAAAATACATTCATTGATAAACAGAAATTACAGAAATTACACAAGCATTTACAGTAGCAATTTCTTTCGGGTGCAATAGTTAGGACTTAAAATACATACTAACAGACAATGTAGTTGTGGACTAAAATTAGTAAGCAGGAAAGGTGGAAGTACTAGAAATAGAAGGAAATGTTAGTCAGAGTTTATGCAGGGGCAGAGCCAGCAGGTTCTAAGGAAAGTTTTGAGTTGAGTTTTAAAGCAGTGAGGAGAGGAGATGGAAGAGAGATTGTCAGGAAGAGAGTTCCAGGATTTTCCAATAGTGTTAGAGAACAAGGAGTTACCTGCCAAGTTGTTGGATTTACAAGTTGCTATGAGAAGTTTGTTAGAGGAACATAGGCTTTTGAGGTTACAGTAAGGAGTTATAAGGGATGTGAGTATAGTGATATTAGTGGGTTTATACAGAATTTTTTGGGCTAAGGAGAGTTGATGAAACAAGAACAGATTTTGCAATTCAAGCCATCTTAATTCCTTTTAAGTTTTTGCTATGGTGAGTTCTAAAAGTAGAACCAGAGGCAAATCTGGTGATACTTTTATAGGCAGCAGACAGTTTATTGAGGTTAGTTTTGGACAGGTTAGTATAAATAGGAGAGGCATAAAGGAGAGTTGAAACCAGATGGGAGTGGGCAATGGAGGTTTTGGCCAGTGGAGTAAGGAATGGTTTGATTCTATATAGGGAGCCTAGTTTTCTGTTGACTAGTTTTATAGTGTTATTTTTGTGAGAATCAAAAGATAGGTTGTTATCTATCTCAATTCCTAGGAGCCTGGTGGAGGGGTCTGGAGATATGCTGGTGCCATTATTAGACAGGACAGAGAAGTTGAGAAGAGGGGATTTGCGGGTGGGGGAGAAAAGTAACAATTTGTTTTTTTTAAGGTTTAAGATTAGACATTGTTTAAGTAACCATGTTTCAATGGTTTGAAAAGTCTGCTGGGTGATAGAGTGTAGTTCAGAGGCAGATGAGGCAGAACAGATCAGAGTAGAATCATCAGCATATTGTATACAGGTAGCTAAGGGAATACTAGTTTGCAGATCATTAATAAAAATAGAAAACAGAAGGGGGCCAAGAATAGAGCTTTGGGGAACACCTAGGGAAATAGGGAGGTGGTTGGATAAGTTATTATGCCAGAGTACTGCCTGTTGTCTATTATGAAGGTAGGAGTGGAACCAATTTATGGCACTAGAGTCTAGGGCTAATGTCTTCAGTAAATTTATTAGAATCTGGTGATTGACCATATCAAAGGCTTTGGATAGGTCGATAAAGAGAGCAGAGGTGAGGATATTATTGTTCCGATTTTTGTTGATGCAGTCAGTGAAGGAAAGGAGGGGAAAAGTGGTGCTATGGAAGGGTCCAAAACCATGCTGACAGTTGGATCGGAGGTTGTTATTTAACAGGTGATTAAGTAGCTGTTTTTGGATACATTTTTCCATGATTTTAGCAAGGGGGAGAGAAGAGCTATGGGTCGGTAATTAGAAAGCTCTATTGAGTTACCACCTTTATGTAGGGGAATAATATGTGAGATTTTCCAGATTGAGGGAATGTAGCCTTCGATAATAGTTCTGTTAATCAGAATGAAAATAGGATAGGCCAATGATTTGGCTGCAATTTGTAGATATTGGGGAGGTAGAAGGTCAGCAGGTGGAGAGGAGGGTTTAAGTTTGTGGAGAAGAGAGCAGATAAGGGATGTGGGTACAGGTTGCAGTTTTAATGGGGAAATAGAAGTGGAAGGGGAGGTGGGCTGAGAAGTTATATCAGGAGATAGCTATTTAGATAGAGACTAGACTGTTTCAGTGAAGAATGTATTAAAGGCATCAGCTGTTTGTTTTGGGTTGTTTTAGGAAGAGTTTAAGGGGTATGGGATGTCGGAGTGGCCAGGTTTTAAGAGTCTACTTATCCCTGCCCAAAACTTTTGTGGGTTTAGCTGGTTAGTTTGTTGTAAGTGGCAGTAGTAATTTCTTTTGTCTAGAAGTACAACTTTTTTTGTATTGTTTCTTATTTGTCTAAATTTAACATGGTCGCTGGGATCTTTGGTACTATGGTATTTGGTCCAAAGCTTATTTTTCAGAATAATTTTGTGCCGTGTGTCTTTTGAAAGCCAAGAGGCTTGTTTTGAGTGAATTCTAACAGATCTTAAAGGGGCATGAGAGTCTAGTATAGATAGGAACTATGAGTTGAAGTACGAAACAGCATCATCTAGTGGCAGGAGTTTAAGAGGAGACCAATTTGTAGTTCTTAGTTCAGAAAGGAAGGATTCAGGGTTAAAGTTTCTATTTGTTCTGATTTTTATATTTTGTAAGGAGAGGGGTAGGAGTTTTATTTCTTATTAAGTAGGTGAGGGCATGGTCACTTAAGTCATCAGGTAGAGTTCCTACTGTGCACTTTTAGTCATGACTATTTATCAGAATCCAATCCAATAGACTTTCTTTGTTGTTAGATTTATTAGTTCTAGTAGGGGTATTAATGGTTTGTGAGAAGCCATGGAGATTTAGGAGGGAGGGTGGGACTCCTGAGGAGCAGGATTTCCAGTCTATATAGACATCACCTAGTAGTATCATTTCTTGAGGGTATTTAATAGAGAGCCAACTAAGAATTTCTTCTAGAGTATTAATATTATTTCCAGGAGGAAGGTAGGTGCAAATAATATAAATGGATTTGTGGGTATTACTGTGTAATTTAGAGATAAGGATTTCAGAGTTGCTAACAGAGGGAGGTTTTTCATGGATAACAGTAATTTTCATGCCTGTTTTATACAGAATTGCTAAACCACCACCTTACTTTTGATCACCATGTCTCCACAATGGTAAGAAGGGCATTCTGTATTGCTCATCTCATAAGTAAGGGTATTGCCTCCAGAAAACAAAAAGTTATAACCTCCATGTAGTCTTCCCTCATCAGGCCATGATATGTACCTTTCCAGGCACCTGCAGCAATTGGAGAGACCAAAAAGTTCCTAACAAGGAAATTTCAAGGTATTCAGCATCTATCCTATGTGGATCATCTGAAGTCACTGTCAGTTTACTCCATTTCATGCAGACTACTCAGAAGCAATTTCTCTGACTATTATTTATTGGAAATGCTACATATTTGTAAGCCCAATGGTTCATGGTTACTCGCTCTAAAGACCTTCACCTGGTATGTGACATTAATAGAACCAGCAGGAGAGACAGATTTGTCTCCCAGAGGATACCACACCTGTGGAACAGACTCCCAATTCATGTCAAGCAGGGTACCTCTTTGGCCCTCTTCATGCACAATCTGGACAATTGGATGGGTAACTGAAAATTCACCCTCGGGGTTCCACCTGTATCTCTCTTGGACAGGGGCAATTGGTGTTCATCATGGAAACAAGGGCAGAACTTGGCTAGGCTTGTAAGAGCCCTAGGGCCATTAGCCTAATAACTTCCTATGATCCTATGGTCCTAAGAAGGTGTGAGTCATGCTTGTGTTATCAGTTCACTCAAGATGGAATGCACTTAGCGTACATTTAGTGTAAGGCATTACTGAATCCCAGCAACAGTCTCTAAGGTTGGTGGAGTTCTACATTTTTGGTGGGATCTGCACTGTTACATCTTAAAAGCTGATCTACAGGTTGGTGTACATTTCTAAAAATACTACCTATACCCTGAAAATGCCCAGAGTATTGGTTCATAGGTTAGTATTAGGCTATCGGTCCTAGGCCTAATACAAACCTAGCCATAACAATTCCCTGGCTATTTCTTCCCACAATATTTACTTCCCTGGACTGCTGTCTAGCAGGGCGACTGACGTGATCCCCGGGGTGAATTTCCTATCTCCCATCCAATCATCAAGGTTCCTTTTGAAGAGGGCCAAAGAAATTCTCTGCTTGACACGTATGGGCAGCCTATTCCAGAGTCTGGAGAGTCTCTGGGCCATGAACCTACCCGTCCAGCATGTTTTGTTCATTGTGATGACAAGGTTTAGATCACTGGAGCATGTGGCTCTGAGGAATTGGGATTTCTTTAAGTGTAGCATGTCCAACAGCTCTGGGTTTGACATGGCCTTGTATATTAAGCAGAGATCGCCTCTGAGTAGACAACATGCAACAGAATATAGCTGGAGTTTTTTTAGATGGTCAGCATAGGGCATCTGCTTTAGGCCTGTGATTCCTTTAGTGAGATATTTCTGCGGCCTTTCCAGTTCTTGCAGATGTCTTGAGAGGTACATACCAAAAAGAGCATTGTATTGTATAATGGGTCTAATGAGGGATGAGTATAGTGGGACAATGACCTCCTTTTTTCTGTATGAAAAGCCCTTAGTGATGAGGTGTGCCACATAGAAGGATTTCCCAACTGTTGCAGCAATGTGGTTATCGAAGGTGAGACCACTGTCCACCTGTGTCCCTAAGTCTTATATCACACTTTCGGTGTTTAGTGTACTGCCACCTATGTGGTAATTCATGGGTACATGTTTTTTCCCAAAGGGGATAACTATACATTTCTTGGCATTGAGCTTGAGCCCATGGCTCTGGCACCAAGCATCTGTTTCTGTAAGGCCCTTTTGTAGAATATCCACATCATTTGGGGATTCAATAATGGCTCCCAGTTTGCAGTCATCTGCAAACTTTGTTAGCCAGAGTCCCTTAGTGTTGGCTTGTACTTCAGAGAAGTAGATGCCATACAAGAGCGGTCCCAGGACTGAACCCTGAGGTACTCCACTTGTCACTTGTCTGGAGCTGGATGTGGAGTAAGTTACTTTTACAGTGTGGGTTCTGTCAGTAAGCCAGTAGGCAACCCATTGAGTGACGTATGGATTAATGCCCAGTTTAGTAAGTTTATCTATGATTCTAGAGTGGGGGATGGTGTTGAAGACCTTGGGGAGGTCCAGATAGGCTGTGTGGACTGCCTTACCATCGTTCACATTGCATGTTAATGGAGCTAAATTGTTAAAACCTTTATTTTATTCATTGCTGTTTGCCTTTATAGCAAAAATTAAAATAATGTTATTATAGAAAACATTGCTGCCATATTGGAAAATGAGTTTTTTGTTTGCACTGAATATGTTTCCACATCTTGCACATGATTTTCCTTTTTACTAAATGTTAGTTGTTGTGTGTTGTTCTGAATTTTACTTTGCTTATAATGAATGTTCATCCTTATTTTGCACAGACTTCAACTTTGCTTCCAATGCTACAAGATCCCTATAGTAACTTATTATGCTAGCACAGCCTGTGCTGAACAGTCTATGTCCTTATTAGTGTATAGAAATGGGATTAATCTATTGTATTCTCACACATCAAGTTAAAGGGTGGATACTTTTGAATAAAACAGTATTTGAATGCAAGATATAGCAGATTGACAGCTTACTGATTGGGTCTTATAGCTCAACTGAGAAAACAGAATTACAATATTTCATGGTTCCCCATATATTACACATATTTGTGCATATTAAATGGGTCATGTGAATATGATGAATAAACATAGTTAAACTATAATATCTAAAACTAGAACCCAGTTCATTCAACCTTACTAAACTAGACCTATGTTTAATACAGTCAGTCAGAATTAAAATATTTAATAAATTCTGTGTATACTGCACAGTCTGTTACAATTTTAAGCAGTAACTGCATCAAGAACAACCCTTTCATGAAATGTTCATTCATTTGTATAATTCCACATAGTATAACTTTGAAGAGTATAGATATTTCCAACTCCATAATTTATTAACAAGTGTGATCCATGATAGAAATGTATCAGTATGTGATTGATACTTAACATATATGATAAACTAAAAGTGTGACCTTCAAAATTCAAAATATTGTAAAATACTGTTAAGGCATTTCTGCAGCAGACTTTGCATCCCAGCATGGAAGACCTTGCCCACTTCTACTTTCATATGGCTTCAGCATTGCTGTAACTTAGAATAAGGATAATTCTCTTTGAAGCAACTGACTCAATCTTTTAATTACAACCAAATAAATTATACATTTGTGATGATACTGCAGAGTAACAATTGCTAACAACTCGTACTTCAACCCAGAAATATAAAAACATTTAAATATTTTACATAGATTAAGCAGTGATTTCCGTGGTTATGAACAAAAGACTACAAAACAATCTACAAACGCAGCTTATATTTTTGCTGTGTAATAATTTTATTTATTTATTTTACATTTGTTGACCAGGAGAGTCCGACTGAATACATGTCTATTTTCAGTGGAGGCCAGGGGAGAAAAGCTCCACAAATCAATTATAAGCAATTATAAGGAGTATAACAGCAGCTATCATATTTACATAGACAGTACATAAGCATGAACATTAAAATTAGATACATAGAATTAAAAAAACATCCTTTATAATGTTTTTACAGTTAGAATGAGCCAATACATAAGTAAGAATTACAGAATAAGATACAAAGGTGACTCTTGAAAGTTGCATCTTGTACAATTTTATAAAGTTAGATTACATACAAGTTTGATGTAGTCAGGTTGATAGTAGTAGGTAAAACAACAGAGCTGAGTGGTAAGATATATAGATTAAGTATAAAAGCAAGTGTCAAGATGGAGAAAGAAAAAAATATTTAATAAACTGTGCCTAGCAAAGTTGTAGTGCCCCTGTATGTATACATGTACTAAATGAGAGGTCAGGTGTAGAGGTGACACTGTGAGGAAGCTGGGAATTAAAAAAGCTGCAGTTCATCTTAGCAGTATAGTTCTGAAACAGAGACCAGGAGATTAGAGAAAAGGGTATGGTTGGGGAGGTTAGCCTAGGGGTGAACATAAACACATCCATGTGAGTTTTAGGTGTTCTTTGAGTAGTCTTTTAAATGTAACCTTTGAGTCTGTTGAGGTAATAGCAGAGGGTAGGGAGGTCCAAGTTTTACCTATATAATTAGGGAAGAAGGAGTCCCCTGCTATGTTTTTGCTCTTGGTGACCTTGATTACTTTTTATCACCACAGCGTAGTTGTCTAGGGTGAGTTTGTAGTTTTAGTAGGTTGGCCAGTGCTGGAGTTTTATCTGGAAGTAGTAGTAGTTTATGTGCAAAGGAAAACACACAGTAGCAGTTTCCAAAGTTTATTCTTCAGACTTTACTTCAAACAAACAATAAAAACAATAAAAAACAGTAACCATAAAGCACTTTTTGTCTCACCCCTTAGTAAAACTTCATCAGACAGTTGTAACCAGAATGTTTCAAACACTAAATACAAATTCAAACCACGTCAACTTCCTCCAAGCAAAAGACAAGCCCACCCCCAAGGTAAGCAGGAAATAACAATTAACCCATTGTATGCTTCTTTAAAAATCCAGCTTCTTGTGAAACAAGTATGTGTGCAGTAAATATATTTGTATATGCGTAAATATAAATATAGCTTATCAGTTCGAAAACATTCTTAAAAAAACTTTTAAAAGTGTTTTCAAAAAATTTAAATACCATGCAAACATTAAAACCAATAGTTAAGATGACAGTAAATAGTGAGAAGTCAAGAATGAAGTGTAAAATTGAAAACAGTATAACATAAAATACTTTACCACTGTGTGAAAAAGTATTAAAATCTTAAATAACTTTCAGTTGTAGTTAATAATGAAAGTTTTAAAAAGTAGAATGAAAAATATAATAAAACACTTATACTGGCCCTATGTTGCCTGAATTTAAGACCATCAAGCTGAAAAGCTATAAAGACTGGAGCAGAGAAAACAATCCTGTAAAGAACATCATTTTAAAAGTTTTTTTTAAGAATGTTTTCGAACTGATAAGCTATATTTATATTGACACATATACAAATATATTTACTGCACACATACTTGTTTCACAAGAAGCTGGATTTTTAAAGAAGCATACAATGGGTTAATTGTTATTTCCTGCTTACCTTGGGGGTGGGCTTGTCTTTTGCTTGGAGGAAGTTGACGTGGTTTGAATTTGTATTTACTGTTTGAAACATTCTGGTTGCAACTGTCTGATGAAGTCTCACTAAGGGATGAGACGAAAAGTGCTTTATGGTTACTGTTTTTTATTGTTTTTGTCATTTGTTTGAAGTAAAGTCTGAAGAATAAACTTTGGAAACTACTACTGTGTGCATGCCTCAAGCCCTCTTGCCTGCATTCCTGTTTTTGTAGTTACCTGTTTCGGTATTCCAAGTTTATGTGGAAAGGAAAGCTGATGAAAGGATAGGAGATTAAGAAATTCAAGCCAGTCAAGTTGTTTTAGGGAATGGCAGTGGTAGGATCGGTAGGTGGCAAATTTGATTGCAGCAGATGTTGAGCTTGGCAATTTCTGTTTTGGGTAGGCTGATAAAAATGGGAGAGGTGTAGAATAGAGTAGAGAGGAGGTGAGTTTGAGAAAATGTCCTGGCGATTTGGGTTAGAAATGTTTTATTTTTATATAGACTGCCCAGTTTTTGTGAATGTTTTTACTGGTTTGATTTATCTGCAGATCAAATTGGAGAAGATTATTATCAATGATCACTCCTAGCAGTTTAGTATGAGTGTCTAGGGAGATAATAGTCCCATCCCTGGACACAGTATTAAATGGGCTGGGTATTGTGGTTGATTTGTTTGGACTAAATAGCAGATTTTGGTTAGAATTTAGTATTAGGTTTTTGTTAATAAACCAGGTTTTGGTAGTGTGGACAACTTTTTGGGTGATAGAGAGGAGTTCCTGAGGATCACTGGCTGAAGAGATTAACACTGAGTCATCAGCATATTGAATAACAGTTGCATCTTGACAGATGCTGTGAATATTACAGGTGAAAATGGAGAACTTGAGGGATCCTTGAATGGACCCTTGTGGGACTCCTGTGGTGTTGGGTAGCAAGGATAGGTTGTTATCCCATCAAACTGCTTGTTGTCTTCCTTGTAGGTAATTCTGAAACCATGCTAATGCATGGTTACTAAGGCCAAGGTCAGTAAGGTCTTGAAGTAGTTTAGGATGGTTGACCATATCAAATGCCTTTGACAGGTCCAAGAATATGGCAGATGTTAGATTGTCTGTATGTTTGTTTTGACTGATAAAATTTGTGAAAGATAGTAGGGCAGTGATGGCACTGTTAGCAGGTCGAAATCCATGCTGGGTGGGAGAGAGATGTTGGTTGTTGAGTAGGTATGGCATGGTTTGGTGGTGTACACATTTTTCAAGTATTTTAGCTAGTGGAGACAGGATGGCAATGGGGCGATAGATTGTGGGGTCGGTGGAGGTACCTACTTTGTGGAGGGGAATGATATAGAAGGTCTTCCAGATAGGTGGAATAGTGGTTTCTGAAACAGATATATTTAGAAGGATGGATATTGGGAAGGCAATTTAGTTCGCAGCCAACTGAAGGTATTCAGCAGGGATGCCATCAGCTGCAAGTGTAGTAGGTTTAAGTTTGGTTAGCACCCTTTGCTTGTAACTCTCATTGCCTTTGTGAGTGAGAGCTTGAGCCAAGGGCTAATAAGCAGCAAATACAAAAAGGAAAAAGAACACCCTCTGCCATGTTATGTGCATTTCCCCCTCTATTTCCTAATGGAATCATTTGTATGCATGTCTTGAACATTGGAGCACATTTTTTAAATAAGTACAGACAACCAGCTAAAAATTCAAACTTTTGTGAAGCTAGCAAACCAGCATCCCACCACAGAATATCAAAGCTATCTTCTACACAAGACACTAACACTCAGGAACATTTAAAGTAAGACAGAGGTCTACACATTCTGAAGAAATGGGTTAACTCTTCTGATAGACCCATATTCATACGTGACTTTTATCTACTGGAGAGAAGATTATGGATTTGAATCTATGAGCTCAAATGGGCATGATTATAATGTAGTCAGCACTGAGTGTAGAGAGAACATGATAAAATGTGTAACATCTAGAGGCTTGTATCTTTAAATATGTTTATACCTAAAAACAAAAACAAAAATACACCATAGCCATGCATAGCATTCATGTTGCTTACAGTTTATTGAGCACTTTTGTCTCAGATTTGAAAATACTTCATCAGTATAAAAAGCAGCTATAATAAAACAACTTAAGATGGTATTTATCACATGACCAATAAGTGTAGCAAATAAATTAAACTTAAACAAACAGACATTATAATTTTAATATTCAGACCAATATAGGAGGCTTCAAATTCATAAATTCAAAAAATATCCTAAAATACTTTGAATTAATTTAACTATTTTAGAAAATCTGTATCAGAACATCTTTTTACAAAAAGCATGCCATATATAAAAAAACAACCCAGATATAAGCATTTATTTACATTATCCTTAACCTTATATTTAAAAAAAATACTTGATATTAATGGTATTATTAAGTCCTGGACTTTTGTTAGTATTCAGTTTGAGTTGCCATTCCCTTTTGTTCATTTCTAATTTGTTTTTAATGTCTCCCCACTGCATGTCCAGCGGCTGATGATCAATAACAACAACAAAAAAGTGAATTTGTACCAAATAATCCCCAGGATTCATGAAGCTTGGTGCAAGGACAGTTTTAGCCTTGTGCCGAGCGTCCTCATTACAGATGGTGCAGCAGTGCCATATGAATATTTATGAGGATGTGCTGCCGCACCCTCGACATGCACAGGAAACATGTGCGAGTGCAGGGGGCATGTTTAAGTGCTCTACGGAGGTGGAAACATGCCCCCACAGTTGCACAACCTACTATGCTTTCTATTAGAGCCGCCTCTAATAGTAAGCCATTAATTCAGTGTCCGTGGATACTGAAATGTATGCTAAGCATACAAGAGTGTCCACGAACACTGAAATAAAATCAAAGTAGTAAACACACAAGCACATAGTGGAATGTTAAGCCCTGTCCCTAGAACTTTCACAATTAGATTCCCCATGCCCCTATTTTACATTTGTATTGCTTCAATATCGAAAGTGTAAGCAAAGTGCAGTGTGTTTGTGTGCCGCTGCCCCCTGCTTAGTGTATCTTGCACATCAAAATCAACCAAATAGAGAAAAACATGCAAAATTAATGTTAATGTCAATAGTGTAATGGTTAGAGCATCCGCCTACCAAGCAGGCATACACGGTTCAAGGCCAACTATAGCACATATCACTTTCCATGCGGAATGTCATTTTGCTCTATAACCTACATAATAACATATAAATGGGAACTGGAGTACCGCATGAAATGTTTGACTAATGTCATGCAATCAAACTGGTAGTGTCATAATGAATAAGGCACTAGTAAGCACAAATAAGCAGTAGTAAACATATATAAGTACCAGTAAGCAAGTCTGAGTGCACTTGCGCGGGTGTAAGCAGTGCCCAGCATAGGAAATGTATATAATTATGTAGATGTATGTACAGATATATAATATATATATATATATATATATATATATATATATATATATATATACATACATATATATATATATCTATGAAGAATGAACTTTGTGACAATAAAGCATACAAAAAGAATGAGAAGGGAATCAACAGCAACCCCAGTATTATATAGTGCTGTCAGTGTATGTCATACCCAGCTGGGCAGGGGTGAGCGAAGCACTGCTACTCACACCACAGGCAGGATACTACCAGTGATAGTAACATTGCCGATCTGCTAAGTCTACTTTACAAACAATCACAGGGTAGTCCCTGGTGGGACTACCCAAAAATTGCTAGGATGGTTGGACCTCCGACCATTACACAAGCAAGGGCAGGTATATTCAAGGTTTAAATGGTGGGAGAGCCTGATAATACATGGGTTGGGACAACATACATGTAGGGGCCCTAATGCTGGGGAGAGGGCAATGTGTGGAGGCGTGTCATGGCTGTGATAGCAACCGGAAAATGGATGGTTTGCATGTATGTCGAACTCGGGGGGGGGGGTGGGTGGTGGAAGAACTATGGGTATGAAATTATGGATCCAGGCATGTCAAGGTTGGATGGCCTGGTTCTAATTGGCCTGCCTCGTGGAGGTCAGCGAGTTCGTTATAAGCATATATGCATACACACATGCATACATCTATATGTAGAAGTACATTCCTTGTAACACGTTCATTCCTTTTGCAGACATAAATAACATGAATATGCCCCTACAAACCTCAACAGTAGATAGAATAATAGTATGTGCATAAGAGGGAAGGGGAAAAACTGTTAAAATGCAGAAGTCCGAAGTCAGTGCTGTTCTCAAAAAATCAAATGTGAGGACTTTCTCATACATGGAATCATTCCTGTGATCTGCCTGCTACGGCAATGCCAATCACTAAATCGGTCCTAATTGTAAAATAATTTCGCTGAACTCGTACATTATTAGCTCTCATGTGTAACGTGTGCATTACCACATAGTTATACCTATTAATTTATTGTAGAGTCATGTTAACGGGAATAATGATGTAATGAACTATAGAGTCTAATCTTGAAATAAAGACATGTGTGTCCCAGGTGGGACAACCCAAAAATTGTGACTAGTGTCCTATTGGTCACTCATTTCACCAGTGTTTGTGGACTAAAAGTTTGGGATGTCTGAGGATACATGGAGTGAGTCAACCCATGGGATGGGTCTACAGGAGGAGGGAGTGGCCAATGTGTAGCGGTGTGGATACACCATGTATCCAACTGGAGAATGGGTGACTGCTGTGTTAGTGCAGTGTTGGGGTGAGTGTTTGGGGAACCAGGAGTCATGGGTATATGGGAATATATGCAAATGAAGCAGCACAGCAATAGTGTAGTGGTTAGAGCATCCGGCTAATGAACAGCATTCCCGTTCCGAATCCCACTGCAGCACTTACCATTTTCCATTGGTAATGTGTATATGAAGATATTCAACTGCTAAATTATTTTTAGATATTTGTGACAAACAGATCAGGGACAAGTTCTCTGATAATCACACTAAAGGCTTTATTAATTTGTCAGTGAATGAGTGGCAAGCACTTTTTGAATTGAAACGCATGAATAGTATTGAAATACAATCAGCTGACAAAGGGGGTGGGATTTTCATACTTGATAGAGATGTGTATATTGGATGCGTGTTGGATCTGTTAAGTGACTTGAACACCTACTTCCCTAATACAGGTACCATGTTGAAAGAGATTATTGATAGAATACAATTTTATGTGTTTGATCTGCTTATGACAGGGCTAATTTCTGAACAACTGTTTGAATATTTCAAAGTAGATCATCCAGTAGTACCCATTGTTTATGGCCTTCCGAAGAAGCATAAGAATTTACACCATCCACCCATGCATCCTATAGTGTCCAGCAGGGGCTGGACAACAGAGCCACTTTCTATCTTTGTTGAAAAAAATCTCTGGATTGTGCTAAACAGTTGTCATACTGTGCTTAGAGATACTAAAGTTTTTCTGCAAGAGCTGAATAATCAGTCAGATGTTTTATCTGGTCATTGCTTTTTTGTCACACTTGATGTAGCCTCTCTATTCACTGTTATCCCCGATAAATGGGGGATTAAGAATATTAGAGACATATTATGTGCCAATGGATTTATTACTAGCAAAGTTGAACTCATTTGTACTCTCTTAGAGATTATGCTTGAGAATAATGTTTTTATTTTCAATGACTCCCATTATATACAGAAGGTTGGCATGGCTATGGGCACTGCTTGTGCCAATAGCTACGCCAGCCTAACACTTGTGAATTGGGAGACTAAGTTTGTTCACTCCAATAATAGATTTTGTAGTTCGATAAAAAGGTTCAAACGTTTTGTCGATATTTTTTTGCTATGGCAAGATACAGAAGAAGAGTTAGTACAATTTTTACAGAACCTCAATGGATTGAATGACTTTTTGAGATTTACGTATACATATTCATCAGAAGAGATTGATTTTTTAGATGTGAAAGTGAGTAAAAATGCCCTGTCATCTGTTTCCACTACTATATATATATATATATATATATATATATATATATATATATATATATATAGGAAGGACGTTAGGAGGAATAACATACTCCACAACAGCAGTATGCTCCCAATCACACAAAATTTAATGTTTTAAAAGGGCAGATTTATCGCATGATATATCTTCATAGTGATGATACACAGCTAACTCTTGCACTAATCAAATTGAAAGAGGAATTTATTGAGAGGGGATATAAGCCCACTGCCATTGACTCTCAGATTAGTGCAGTATGGGTGGAGAGAAATAGAAGATGTAGACCCTATTTTTAGAATGTTCCCCCAAATGCCCAAACAAAGGTTGGTAGAGCTGCTGATTCTCCATCTAATATTATCACCAGTAGTACTGTAGGGGTTAGGATGCCACTAACGTTTGCTAGCAATGTGTGCATGGTATGTGATGTTATTAAGAACAATTGGGATATTCTCTTGACTGATCCTGGACTCAAAGATGTTATAGGTCGCCAACCCAGTTTTACTTTCAGGAATAACAAATCTCTTAAGAACCAGTTATGTTGCAAATCCAAGGGTAGACAGAATGCTGTATAATCTGATAGAATGGCTACATACCCATGCATGAGATGTATAGCTTGTGTGTGTATATATAGAGGGGCACTTTTGTACATCCACAAATAGGCTTTGAAATTAGCACCACTTTATATGCTAATTGCCATATCAAGCACAGTGTATATTTTTGTTTCTGTACTATCTGTTTTTCATTCTGTATAGGCAAAACAAATAGAGCCTTCAAGGAGAGAATTTTAGAACACCTAAGAGATATTAGGAATGCTAAGGAAACAAGTCTAATCTTAAAGGGCTACCTTCTGTGACCTACTATACAGAGGCACAGTAGGCTAATCTAATAGGGAGGCGAAAGCCAAATACACTCGGGCTAGGCTTATACATGCCCTAGGGCAGATAGCCTAATATCTACCTATGAACCTATGAACCTATGCATGTTGCGAAAGTAGGCACTGCACATAAGTTTACATTTTTTGTTCTAGAAGTCATACACGATAGTATTAGAGGTGGCGACATCAATAATAAGACAGAATCAGTGGAACAGAAGTGGATTATACGTTATCAAGCTGACAAACCACCAGGTCTCAATAGTAAGGTGTCCCTGAAGCCCTTTTAAAAGCTAGAGCACTGAAACATTGACCAAGTAGTACCAGGCTTATGTCCTTGGTTTCTTATATATACATTTGCTATGGTTTTTATTTTATATGTCCACAAGATTGACCAGTTTTATATACATATTTTTAGACAAATTTTATTATATGTATGTATATATATATATATATATATATATATATATATATATATATATATATATATATTTTAGTATATTTAAATGTTGATACATGTTAGAATTTATATTTATGTTTATGTGATAGACCAGAGTCAGTTTTAATTATGTACTTAGCAATTTTTGAGCTGCAATGTATGATTTATAGTGTTGCTGATTTACACACTGATGTTAGTTTCTTCACTGCTTAGACAAGGCAATGAATGTGTTAAATTGGTTCAGTGATTAGTGTGCCTCATTGGCTGCTAAAATGTTTAAAGATGTGACTTGAGTTTTAATATTTTGGTCTGAGGAAGCGGATGTAATCCATGAAAGTGCTTACCTTGTTGTGTTGCTATTAAAGAGTGCTGTGTTGGAACCAGTTTGCCTTTTTCTTCACTATTTTGCTGTTTGCTACATTGGTTCCTTTATCGGTTCAGAGGTTTGTTCTGACTTTACTATATTTCGACATCTGTCTGCTGTATAACCTGCATAATAACAATTAAAGGTGAACTGGAGCAAAGTGTCAGAAGTGACATAATGAATAAGGCACTAGTAAGCAGGTTTAAGCATAAATATGCACCAGAAAGCTTGTTTAAGTGCATCTGCGCGGGGGTATGCATTGCCTTACAGATATATATAAATATATATATATATATATATATATATATATATATATATAGTTGCAGACATATATATATATATATATATATATGTGTGTGTGTGTGCATAAATATACACAGATATACAGCTATGATAGGAAACAGCACACAAGAATGACATATGTTCACAGGCTATGCCAATGGAAGTGAGGGGCCCAAGCAAGAAACATGTAACATGTAGCATGACCCCCCTCCAGCTGGACAGAGGAAACATACACACAAACCCGTAAACAATGTAAATAGTCCACTGCTCCCCAGACCACAGGCAGGATACAACCGGGGGGGGGGCTGCACAGTGCACCCATGAAATCTAATCTTGGAACACAGACTGGAGCGTTCCTTGCGGGATGCGCCAAAAATTGACATATCACCTTCCTTTGGTTATATGTCAATTTTTGGGATGCCCCAAAAATTGACATATAACCAAAGGAAGGTGATACACCGACCATTTTGGCCGGAGTGTGTACATACCCGAAATACAAGGGTGGGAAAGCCTTATGACCCATGGGTCAAGACAACGTATGACATGGGTCCCGTGAAGTGGAGAGTGGGCAGCGTATAGTGGTGTGTTCAGACCTGACCAGCACTCAGAGTAAGGATGGGTGCTGTAGAGGAGGTGCGGGTGGGGGAACTATGGGTAGCTAGTTATGGCTCTTGGTGTTCAAGTGTTGGCTGATGTTGGTCTATATGGACAGCCCGAGGGATGTAAGCAAAAGTGTTCATTGGGCAGAGGCATCACCCAATGAGCAGCCACATCCTCTACAAGTCCCACTGCAGCAAAGTGTAATCTACAGGGCAAGGAACAGAATAACCAGATGTAGATGTATATATGTAGAGGTATGTGTGTGTGTATATCTACCCATAGCTACATGGAGATATACCTCTCCTTCCCCGTAGTACAAATGTATACATACAGACAGAATGCATATACATACCCACATATAGATATATACATATGCAGACACCCATACACCCAGATGTCATTAGATATATATAGACAGCAATATATAAATATATACATGTATGCGTGTGTGTGTGTGTGTGTGTGTGTGTGTGTGTGTGTGTGTGTGTAAATATAATGTATATAGCTAGTATATGATACAGCAGTTACAAATTACATATGTTCACAGGCTGTGCATATGGGAGTGAGGGGTCCAATTAAGAAACGTGTAACACATAGCATCAACCCCCCCCTCGCTAGATTGGTGAAACATACCGACACGCAATAAAAGTAAACACACCACTGCTTCCCAGACCACAGGCAGGATACTACCAGTGGGAGAGACCTGCCACTTCTAATCTTGAAACAAAGACATCAATGTCCCTTGTGGGACACCCCAAAAATTACTGATCATTGGAGTCAGTTCCTGTCATGAGTCATCAAACTAGGCTGCAGACGTACACGGACCAGTAGGTTGTGCAAGCCTGATAACCCATGGGTCAAAACAATGTATGACATGGGTCCTGACACGCGGAGAGTGGGCAGTGTGTAGTGGTGTGGTTAGACTCCACCTGTACCCACATTAATGATGAGTGCTGTAGGGAGGGGCAGGTGGGGGAACTATGGGTATGCAATTATGGGCCCAGGTGTGCAGGTGTTGGCTGGCGCAGTTGTATTAGGACCACCCCGGGGATGTAAGTAATATTCCGAAATGGGCAGAGCTTATGCCCATACCTCTCAACCCCTAAGAGCAAATCCACTGGACAGGACATAAACCGATGAGGGAACAAACACATACCATACCTCTGAAATGTCTGTGATTTTCAGGGACGTCCCTGATTTTGACTCCTAAAACTAGTGACTTTTGGAGGAAAGGTGGTGAATTACACTTAATGAATAATGACAATAATTAAGTGTTATAAACTCCTTTTTCCTTCAGAAAATGTGGATTAATTCACATGCTCTGATTCTGTCAATGTTTCAAGTTAATAGCACTAATATTTTAAAAGTGTCCCTGATTGTCCCTGAGTGTTTCTTGACTTGTCCCTGATTCAGTTGAAATTTGTCCCCACTTGTTTGAGAGGTCTAATAGGGACAGAAAGCACATATTCCACTTACAACCTTAGAAAGCTGATAACAATAACAAGAATAATAGGTATGCATTAGCATGACTCTGCTGAAGGATGTGGGGTCCTAAACCCAATTACTTGTCTGCATGCCGGCCTTAGGCATAGGCCAACTAGGCAGCCGCCTAGGGCGCCTCTCTGGCAGGGGTGCTTTTCCAGTATTTATTTGGTGTAGGTAGACCAGGATGGGGGTGCCGGGTGGTGTGTGGGGGGGTGCCGTGGAGCTCTTTTGCCTAGGGCACCAGTTGACCTAAGGCCGCTACTGCTTGTCTGTATTTAATGGTGTCAGATCCCAGGTATTTGCCAGACAGGTGCAAACTGTAAGAGGAACACTCCAATAGTATGAAGCAAACTCTGGCCAGGCCACAGATTCCATACAGTCGACCGGCATGCTTACGCCTAATGGGCAGCCATTCCCGATATGGGTCCCACCGCAGCACGGTCCAGTTTAAATGGCTAAGTACGGTATGACCATATGTGTTGTTGCATAACCCACACCAACGAACACATGGTTGCAACACCCCACTGTAGGCATGTAAGCCGATGTAATAGGCATCAGAAGGTATTATCGTAGTCCTCACCCCCACCCACGGGTGTGAGTGTCAGATGCAAACACCAAATGCAGTGCATTTGCAAGTGCAGGAGCAAGCGGGTATAAGCCTGTTTGGGCACCGGTATGCGAGTATCACACTGGTGAACCAATGTAGTGGCTAACTGAGTGTAAGAAACTGTATCCGGAGGTTAACATTGCTTAACTCCACACAAACGCATGCACACCTGCTCGCAACTGCTTTAAAGTGTCTTAATCACTCTGTACCCACAGCTCGTGTTCTAACCAGCAACAATATAACCAGCCTCTGCAAGGCTAGAACTCTGGACTCTGTATATCACAGTCATAGTAGTAAACCACTACGCAATGATAGCAATACATATAAAGGAGGTATTAGCAAACTAATCCTCACAACAGGCACTCAAATCAAATATGTGAGTTGAATCTATGTACAGTGTAATGTGCTATAAACCTGCCACAGACCATAAATATGTGAACTGGAGTACTGCAGTAAACATAGAGTTGAGGTGTCACTGTAATAAAGATATAAAGTCCCCAGGACCCCATACAGTGTATGCACACATGAATGACAGATACCAGACACATATATAACCTGTAATAAGTAAGACGTTGTTGACAAAAGGCAAATATAATGCTAGATAACCAGTAAGCAATGCTAACTGCAGCACAGCCCAACTAAGTAATTGAAAGCAATGTGTAGGGAAGCCAATACAATATGCCCACGGGTACACCTCTTTAAGCAATGCCAACCTGAAGTATGCAGGTATGCCCATAGCTTCGCCTTTTCAAAACCGGCCAATTACGGAAAAGTGTGGGAATCCAGCCCTACTTAAACTGAAGAGGCGGGAATACGGCTAATAACTGGTTGTAGCACCCCCTTGCAGGCAGAATTTCTGGAGTGGGAGATGGCACTTGCTTTAGAGTGCAGTACTGAGGCATCCAGGAGTCCAAATTCATGGTATGGCTCCTGGTAAAGCACCATGACAGGAGACTACTGCAGGGCCAGTACCAGGGCTCGCAGTACCAAATGGAGGCTTGGGACAGTCACGCCCATGACTTCACTAACACCACGGGTATCCCCCAGATGGGTGAGCAGGTCAGGCACCATCATGCAGTCCTAAAGCAGCAGAGGGGGGATGTCCTGGAACAGTGTATCCAGGAAGCAAGGCAGATGCAGAATGCCCCAGAACTGAGTAAGTACTCCTTCCACTATGTAGTTAATAATTGCCTAGCTTGTGTATACTATGGATAGGTATGGTTAAATATCACTGTACTTCTCTGACAGATGCAGATGAGTGTGATGCAAACCAACAAGCCTATGATGCTAGACTGCAAAGGATGCGTCACTAGGCAGGTTAGTAAACAGCCTGCATGTACTGTCATAACAAATAAATGTAAAAACCTCAGAAAGTGTTGTACCAGTATACAGAATTGTGTAATATGCTGCGAATAAAGGTGTAACCGCTGCATTGCTTCTGTTTACTCTGCAATCATATGTTGTTGTACTGTTGCAGTAATTAAATAGTACTGTTGTAGTAAGCAGTGTTACCCACACTGAGGTATGCAGATAAAATGTGCATGATCTGTGCCTGACGTATAAAGCCATGTCCAACCCGGAATTAATGGACATGCTGCACCTCAGAAAATCCAAATCCAATTGAGCTACGGGCTCGAGAGACTTGAACATCAGCACTGAAATAAATAGGACATGCTGGAGGGACAGACACATAACCCAGAAGCTCCCTTCACTCTGGAATAAAATCCCAGTCCAGGTTAGGCAGAGTCCCTCATTGACTCTCTTCAAGAGGAATCTTGATGAGTGGATGGGAGATCATAGGTTTACCCCGGGTATCACTTCTGTGTCACTGTTAGACAGAGGCACAGTATACTAACCTCAAAAAAGGGCATAGAAAAATTAATTTAAAATGGGTGGCGAAAGCCAAACACATTCTGGCTAGACTTATAAATGCCCTAGGGCAGATAGCCTAGTATAAAACTATGAACCTATGAACCTATGAAGTGCTGTATAACAATGTCAGAAGTGCAAACAGGTCAGTCATATTAGACAAAATACATTGCAAAACCTCACAATTGCCTGATAGCATAGTGTACAGTGATCTTAACTGTAATGCTTTTGTCACGCACAGCAGGGCTTTGGATCCCAGGAGCGCCACTGAGCTGTATGCATAATCATTCCACACAACTGCACACAGTTTATTAGAATGTTCACTGAGAAAGCTGTATGCATATATACAGTTAACAACTGCACAGATTATGCTAGAATGCTCAAATAGAAAGTGGTATGCATATTCATACCACTCAACTGTTCCAATATGCTCAGTATGTCCTGATAAATGGCCCACATCACCTGCCTTTTGCCCTGTTCCCCTGACAAATTAGTGTGATGATCCAAGAAATGTAGGCAGCTGTGAATGACATATAACTGATAGTCAGACTTATACGTAGTCAGAGAATGTACATGCAAACATACCTGTCATCCCAACATCTCACCCAAAGTGTATGACAGCAGTCAGCAGTCTCAAAACATGTTGCATTAACACCTGCATCTTGTCAAGCCTGTACGTAAGACACAGGTCCCGTACATACTAATCTACAAACATACCATTGTACAATATAACGCCATTGGGTGATGTAATAATACATGTAAGGGACAGACCACTGCAGTGACTATGAATGTTGTGAAAACTATAAGGATTTATTAGTTGTTAACTGAACTCTCTCTCTCTCACCCCTACCATATGTGCAAAAATAACTGATTAACACAACATTTGGTATGTCTACACTCCTAACCTTTGTTGGGACATATGTCCTATTGGTTTATAAATATTCACATCTGTTTCTATGTATGTGCCATGTTAAAATACTGTAATAAAATATTGGTGTCCTATTGCCATCAATTAAACCTGCATGTTGTTGTAATGGCCACTGTTTACCCAGACATGCATGTGTTCTGCTTGCTCTGCAACTATGTTATATCTGGTGTCCTGGATAGTGGGAATACCTATGCATGCTGTTACAACTAATCGTGAATGCTGTTGACTATTACTAACCCCTATCTGCCTTAAACATGCTACAACATAGCTCATATGGGAAGGCCGGTCCCAGCGGACTCACCTGTCCCACCTCAGCTGGCCATGACACCGTGCACCGGCACATCTGGGGCCCACCCTGGAACCTCCTCGTCCATTGGCCCTGCACCACCTTCTGGTGGAACTGCCATAAGGGATGGGGCTTGGGCCCCCCAGGAGCTGGAGCGGACAGGAACCTGTCACCCATGGAACGGTCCAGGCAGTGGTGCGTAGGGAGCTCAACAGGGAGATTCTAGACTGCCTATGCCAGCTTGAGGGCTGAGTGGTGCTAATAGAGGGTGAACCTGCCCCTCCTACACAGCCCCCAGCACAGCCACCTTCTGGGCTGTGAAGGTGCAGTGGTGACTGCCCATGGGTGGGGACCTCAGTCCCACTGAATCATTTGTGGGCTCATGGGCTTGCGACTTCCAAACACCCCTCCCCGTCCAAGGTCCCCCCCACCACATGTGTCATATACCACCCCTGTATGTGTCTTGTTTGTCTTGTCTGTCATCCTACCCAATCTATCCTCCCTGATCATACCTACTCTCCTTCCTCAGCATCCCACTCTCACCTAAAATAAAAGAAAGAAAGGGCAATCTGTTCCCACAAAAAAAACACGCCCCATACATAGCTGTACATTTCGCACATGTGTCCACTGGACACATGTAACATTTCTAATTGGCATTACAGCATACTATTGTTGTCCTCACCCCTATCTCATGGTTGTGAGTGTCCAAATGTCCCGCTGAATTTATTGCATATGCACAGCCATTGCTGTAGAAGAAATGGACAGCTATGGACCTTCCCTACACCCTTCCTGCACATCCCTAGCTAACTTGCCTACTGTCTTTCCCTCTTTATGCCCCTTTTTCACCACTTTCCTATCACATGTTTCTTCTTTTCTTTTAAAGAAATTAGAACAGGGGTAAGCAGGCGTAAGCACTTTTAAGCAGCAGTGAGCATGTTTCAGCCTGTTTGTGTGGGTGTAAGCACTGCATACACAGGTTAAGCAATCAAGAAGGTAACTGAGTGTAAGGAACTGTAACCAAAAGTAACCACTGCTTACCGTCATGTAAACCCATGCACACCCACTCACAACTGCTTAAAGGTGCCTTAATCACTCCATATCCAACGGCCCTTGTTCTGCCCAGCAACAAAATAAACAGCCTCTGCAAGGTTCAAAACCAGGACCCTGCACATCACAGCCAATGTGATTTACCACTAAGCCATGGCAGACATTGGATGTTATCACAAACCAGGACAGTCAATCAACAGTATAGGAAATGTATTCCATCATGTAGATGTATGTGTGTGTGTGTTTATGTCCAGAAATGGATGCATACATTCATATATATATATATATATATATATATATATATATATATATATATATATATATATATATATAGCTATATCAATAACATATCATGTGACAACAAAGCATTAAAAAGAATGAAAAGGGAAACACCTGTAACTCCTGTATAATGTAGTGGTGTTGTCCAATGTAATATCAAGACTCCCTCAGAAAGACGTGTCATTAATGCAAGCAAACATTTGTACATTGGCCAAATACATAACTTTGTGCATTTTACTTACATTAACAAAACAGTTCCTGTTCAATCATGATGTGAGAACAGTACTCTTGCAAGGTGCTGTGTGCGGCATCATCATCATTAAAAAGTTAAATGGGGTAACCATAGAGGGACCGGTAGTGTTGTGTGTACAATGGGGTCGTCTGCATCACGTGTACCTGGAACCTTTAGGAGACATGTGCATACCAGGATCGTGTACCTGATAGAGGAGTGAGGACAACAGTAGTATGTTGTGATGCAAATTAAAAAGGTTACATGTGTCCAGTGGACACATGTGGGAAATGGAAAGCTATGCAAAAATCACTGAACCCACAGACATGGCCAACATACTGGCAGACAGGTTCAGTGCAAACTTCACCCCCCTCTCCTCCCTAAAGGAGAGATAACTATCCCAGCGGAGTGTAGCCTCCCAGACATCTCAAATGCACAGGTGAAAGCTGCTCTCTCTAAAGCTAAAAACACAGCATCAATGGGACCGGATGGTGTCCCCGGCTGTGTGCTACACGAGCTAAATGAGGAATTAAACCCACACATAAGGCAGCTGTTTAATCTCAGCCTTACCACAGGATACGTGCCCAAGGAGTGGCGTACGGCAACTGTGGTCCCATTCCACAAAGGCGGTGCCTCTATGGACCCTTGTAATTACCGCCCCATAAGCTTAACAAGTCTAGTCTGCAAAGCTATGGAGAGGATCATAATGTAGATCATAAACAAAGATATAGGGGACTTGCAGACATTGGACCCGACCCAGTTTGGCTTTGTCAAGGGCAGATCATGCCTTTTGAACTTGGTCGACTTCTTCAAAACAGTCACCAAGGCCATTGATGAGGGAAAGGCAGTCCATACAGCCTAGCTTGACCTTGCAAAGGCTTTCGACACAATACCCCACTCGGGTATTGTAGTAAAACTTACCAGCTTAAATGTAAACCCATATGTCACAAGATGGGTTGCAAACTGGCTTAAGGACAGAACCCACAGGGTTAGAGTTGCTGGCGCTATGTCAGACGCCAAGCCGGTCACAAGTGGTGTCCCACAGGGCTCGGTCCTTGGCCCCTATTGTTTGGCATCTACTTCTTAGAAGTACAGGCCAACATGGGAGGACTTTGGCTGACAATGTTTGCAGACAACTGCAAACTGGGCGCCATAGTGGAAAGTGCATCAGACACGGATATCCTTCAGAAGGGACTCATGGAAACAGATAGCTGGTGCCAGAGCTATGGCCTGAAGTTAAACACCAAAAAATGTATAGTCATACCCTTCGGGAAAAACAAGGTAACCCCAAGCTACCATATAGGCGGCAATCCACTAAGCACAGAAGAGGTTATCAGGGACCTGGGGACCCAGGTTGACAGTGGCCTTTCTTTTGACACTCACGTTACTAAAGTGGTTAGAAAGACCTTCTACATTGCCCACCTGATCATGAAGGGATTCACATCCAGATCTAGTGAGGTCATTGTTCCCTGTACTCTTCACTTATCAGACCAATGATCGAGTACAATGCCCCATTCGGGATGTATCTCACCCGACATCTGCAGCAATTGGAGAGACCCCAAAAGTTCATCACCAAAAGGATAAAGGGACTCCAAAATCTGTCATATGCTGCCAGATTGAAGAAACTCCAGCTCTATTCAGTCGCATACCGTCTGCTCAGAGGTGACATGTGCCTGACATACAAGGCCATGTCCAACCCGGAATTAATGGACATGCTCCACCTCAAAAAATCCAAATCCACCAAAACCACTAGATCAAGCGACTTAAACCTTAGCACGGATATAAATAGGACGTGCTGGAGGGATAGATTTATCACTCAGAGACTCTCTATGCTGTGGAATGAAATCCTGGTCCATGTGAGGCAGAGCACCTCGTTGGCTCTGTTCAAGAGAAATCTTGACCTGTGGATGGGAGATCGTAGGTTTACCCCGGAAATCATCTCTGTGTCACTGCTGGACAGAGGCACAACAAACTAATGGGCACAGTATTTTTTCATATAAGGGGTGGCGTAAGCCACAAAACTTTGGGCTAGGCTTAAAATGCCTTAGGGCAGATAGCCTAGTATAAACCTATGAACCTATGAACCTATGCATGGGGCAAATGTTGTTCTGGGAACAGATTGGCCTTTTGTTTCCATTTTCGCAAGGTGAGAGTGGAATGTTGGGGAAGGAGAGTAGGTATGCTTGTTGAGGATAGGTTGGGTAGGATGACAGACAAGACAGCATACAGGGGTGGTACATGACACATGTGGGAGGGATACACCTTGGACGGGTAGGAATGTTCAGCAGTCACAAGCCCATGAGCCCCCAAATGGAAACAGTGGGACGGAGGTCCCCACCCATGGACATCCACTACTGCACCTTCACAGCCACAAAGGTGGCTGTGTTGGGGGCTGCCTAGGAGGGGCAGGTTCACCCTCTAAATGTGACACTCTGCCCTTGAGCTGGTATATCTGGCCTCAAAACACCTTACTGAGCCCCCTATGCACCACATCCTGGACTGTACAATGGCTGACAAGTTCCTGTCTGGACCTGCTCCCAGGGGGACAAGCCCCATCCTCAGTGGCAGTTCCACCAGAAGGTGGTGCAGAGCCAACAGAGGTGAAGGTCCAAGGCTGGGCCCCAGATGTGTTGGTGCCCAGTGCCATGGCCAGCTGAAGTGGGACAGATGGTTCTGCCGGGACCTCAAATCCAATACAGCTTATGGTGTTGCAGTTTTAACATGGATATCGCTTAGTAAGAATCAACAGCATTCAGGATTACTTATAACAGCATGCATATATATGACCATCATCCCAACAAACCAGATGTCATGCATTTGCAGAGGGAGCACAACACATGCATATATACTGCATGACATCTGTACAAAGTGTTGATGACTTGTGACTGCAGCTGTGAACAGTGGCCCATTATTGGCATGTCACTGTGATAACCTCAGACAGTGACTGTCATACCACTGTTTCATGTGATGTATGCCCAATCAGGGATGCAATGGCAGTAACTCTCATCACTATCACCATGTACTGACTGCAATCCTCACACTATGCTTCTGCAGTTCACAGATGTGTGTTCTGTGAGTAACACAAGAAACAAATGGTTCCACACACTGACCAGTCCACAGATGACTCTACAGATAGGCATTTCCTCACAAACAGAGCACTGTCTTGTCAGTTATTAAAACATGCAGACTAGCCATTACCACACACAACCTGTTAAATTGGCAGTAGTCTCAATGAAGCATAGCTACATTTACATGCTGTAGTCATGTCTAGCACATCACCCTCCTGACTTTAGGCTATTTTCCACTCTGTATCTTGTTTGAGGAATATCCAGATATCATCTGTGATGCTGTTTACCAAACACCAGATCCAGGGTCCACTCACAGCGACTGTCATGGGCAAACACCAACATGATATTCCTAGATATTGTACTGTGTTTCCATGCAATTGGCTATGGGAATGTCACCACAGCTGTTCCACATGCAATCAGCTAGAGGAGGACTGCAATAGGTGCAGAGGCCATCACCTGATCATGACCATCACTTACAGCTAGAGGAGGACTGCAATAGGTGCAGAGGCCATCACCTGATCATGACCATTGTTTACAAAACACAAGCTGCTGCTGAGCAGGTGTACAACTCCACATCCACCAGAGAGTGTGTGGGAGGGACAGACAGAGGCAAAGTACTTCAGAGAAGGGCTGGGAGACTAAAACCTAAGCACCGTCCATCACACACCTACCAGTGCAGAGGGTCACACCCCTGACTGACTAGCCATTACTATTACAAGCGCATGCACTTACTCAATGTGCCAAATAGCTGACATACTGGTATGCAGTAAGAACATATATGTGTGCTGGTGAGCGACATCTGCAACAGAGATATAGTAGACATACATTAGGTGTTGCACACATGGCTGTCCACATGAACAGATGTCATTGTCAACACAACCACACTCTCTAAGGGTCTCAGACACATAAGCACACTTTGGCAAGCTCACAAATAAACTTCCTAACTACTAAGTTTGCCACATTGCAGTAATGCAAAGGTATTACATGCACCATGGGGGATATCCTGAGGTTCTATGGGCTAGGGAATGTGAACGTGTCTGACATCAGTCAGTATGCCAATAGGAGTTATACTGGGTGTGACTGTGGTTGGGAACATCATACCCCACACGCAGACACAAGGTGCCAGTACTGACATGCATGTGTGCATTGCTTCATGGGTGTGTAGTGGTTGGCTGTGCAAGATGGCTGTACAAGGCTGGGTGAGGGGTAATCCTTGGCATCAGGCCACCTGACAATGGTCTGCAGTGTTGTTCAGGGGTGTAGTGTCTGCAATGTCCAACACAGATGTGTATTGTATGACCTGTCCTATCATCCTGCTTACCATTATGTGTGGCCATTGCTTTGCAATGCATGCCATGTCTGTGTTTGATAGTCCTTGACATCGACAATGCCTGAGATGTGCACATCCCACAATAATGTACAGTGACATGTTTAAGTGTACCTGGTTTGCCTGGCACATGTTGTGTACACTGACTGTTATCATCAGATGTTCCAATACTGGCCTGTGCCAATACTGGCCTGGTGTAGCAGGACCTGCTAATAGACAGCAGGTTGACCCTGCACCTGCAATGATAACATGATACAGGTATTCCCTGGTGTCAGTGGCATCTGTCCATACAGGGTACGTGTGTAAGGCATTGTATGTCCTTTGTGGATCACATTTGATGGCACCACATATGTTGCAAGCGCCCAGTGGGGAACATAGTGAAGGTACATTGTCCACAATTATGTGCCTATTATACTGTTGGACAGGGTGCCATGCCATCTGCGGCCCTCTGCAATAACACCATGCCTACTATCTGTCAACAATGTGCAGGGTACTAGCAACATAGCAGGATATTCTAGACAAGTGTGTTTGTGTATGACGAATGGGTCCAGACCATATTCTGAGTAATAGTAGGGTTGCTTACTGTGTTCATCAGGCCTTTTGCCAGATGTAGGGGTATGGCTTGCCAACCCACTCTCTTGGCTGATTGAAATCTGTAAACTTTGTGAGGTGGACATTGTGACATATAATATGGCCACTATATAGGAAAACTACACAACCCACTCCTCAACATGTCCAGTGGTTAGACATTCACAGCCACCTCCACACAGGTTCTGACTGTCAAACACACATAAACCTGCCATGTCTTGGAATAGAACTCCTACTTAACTCGTTTATCACACTACAGCATTACGCAGTTATAGCATGCGCTAGGCAGATTACTGGGTTACTCCATCCCCAACGATGTATTTCACAAGGAATGACATCAGCATGTTTACCAAAGTAGGGCATTTCAGATTTCCTGCAAGTGAGTAGCCCAAAATGCATTGCTCACAAAACAGACAGTGAGACACATCCAAATGACATGTGTGGGTATAGAACCCATAAAAAAGATCTATATCACACTACTGCAAAGAGATGTTATAGGATGCACCATGAGGATTATTAGGAAACTTGCTCCCCAGAGGTGTATTTTACAAGTTATGACATCAGCAGGAGTACCAAAGTAGGGCATTGCAAATGTCCCGCAAGTGAGTAGGGTATAATGCATTGCTCCATACACAGACATTGAAACACACAGAAAACATGCATAACTGCCATGATTGTGGATGGATCTTTACCACAGTTCAAAATCACAATCCAGTGGTATGCAGTTACAGGATGCTCTACAGAGATTAACTGGGTTACAGCAGTCCCAGAGGTGTATTTCTAGGTGGGTGACATCAGCAGGGTTGCCAAAGGTGAGTATATGAATTGTAAGGAGTGTGTGTACTCTAAAAAGCATTGCTTCTTTCTCAGGCAGAC
The DNA here is from genome assembly GCF_019279795.1 of Protopterus annectens. Classification (NCBI taxonomy): domain Eukaryota; kingdom Metazoa; phylum Chordata; order Ceratodontiformes; family Protopteridae; genus Protopterus; species Protopterus annectens. Next base: position 653,448,579 of record NC_056737.1, read on the forward strand.
ACACAGGTGGCATGTCTGGGATTAGAACACCTATCAAGCTAGTTTATCATACTACAGCATTATACAGTTAGAGAATATGCTACAGAAATTATTGGGTTACAGTATTCCCAAAGTTGTATTTCTAGGTGGGTGATATCAGCAGGATTGCCAAACGTGAGTATGTGAATCGTAAGGACTGTGCATACTCTAAAAATCATTGTTTTTTGCTCAGACATTCACACAGCATGTCGGGGATTAGAACACCTACCAAACTAATTTATCACACTACAGCATTACACAGTTACAGGATACGCTACAGAGATTACTAGGTTACAGCAGTCCCAGAGATGTATTTGTAGGTGGTGACATCAGCAGGATTGCCAAATAATGGCATTTCAAGTGTACTGCAAGTTGTACATGTCTTGTACCTGTGTGTACCCGCTGCTTACTGTCACAAAAACACATTTACACCCGCATAAACATGTCTTATTCAGTCCTAAATGACATTATCAACAAGCCTTGCAGGTCTTGAACCCTGGACCATGCACACTGAGATCACTGGACTTACCACTAATCCATTCGGGTTATATACATGCTGCATGGTTTTTATAATACACATCTTACTAAAGGTATTCCACAATACTGAAAACAAATGGAATAGTCACTTTGTGTACATATGTACAGTACCCTTGAATGTACTGTACTCTGTGAAACAACATAGACAAGTCTACATCTGTACAACTGTCATAACTAAATACATATATACACCTACACCTACGGGATGTGTACACACACACACACACACACACACACACACACACATATATATATATATATATATATATATATATATATATATATATATATATATATGCATATACACAGACACAGCTATAGCCATATATATATATATATATATATATATATATATATATATATATATATATATATATATACACACACATATATATATATATATATATATATATATATATATATATATATATATATATATATATATATATATATACATATGTCTGAAAACCCTTTGTGACACAGAAGGGATCCGGAGGAACTGATGAGTACACAAAACAGAGGCATCTTTTGTTTTATAACATTTAAATCTTAATCAATTCACTAGAGAAGGGATGGCTGTTGTGTATGTGGAGTTTGGGGTGGGGAATGATGGCTAAGGAAATATAGCCTGGGGACTGTGGAGTTTGGGTGGGGGAATGCTACATACAGATGGCAGTTGCCATACACCCTGGTGACCACTTCTGTGTCACTGCTCGACAGTGGCATAGGAAAACAACATACCCAACTGTAGTCGTTCTTGACTATCTATTCTTTTCTATTCCTAAATATGTAATAATTTGTAGACTCCACTCACCACAGATGACTAGCATGGTGTGCAGCATGTTAAAAGACGTAACACATGTGTATGCCTGGCTACAGGGTAGTCACACACACACACACACAAACACACACATACTTGCAAGTATTGTGCATACATGTCTTGCCTATGTAAAGGTAACTAGTAGAGTGATAAGCAGTTGGGGTATGTGCCACAAACACCATACAATTACACTTATTCTGATTCTGCTTCTGAGCTGGGTGACATCATAGGACTGAATACTTGCAGTGGGGTGGGGGGAGGTGGTTTAGCAGATGACAAGGATAAAGGCCAGTGCAAAAGGTGGTTTCTCTTTGAAAAGCAGAAAAACCCACTGTCATGACAGGAAGCAGACACAAATGCACACACTTGCCAGTGGTGGGATAAAAACTCCTGCCTATCTACAGATCACTATTACAGTAATATACAGTTACAAGACACACCACAGAGATTACACTTTTCACGGCAGTCAAAATGCCCTTCTGAGAGTGAGAACAACAACAGGGATACTGACAGTTAAGACGTGCATAGCTGTAAACCTGTGTGTTTAAAGTAGGAGTCCATTACAACCTGTATGCACAAACATGACACATCATCTGCAGGTAAGACATAGGTAGGCCTGAGAGGTATAGTTGTAGCACAACAAGCCCTGAACTGGAGTATGCCCATCTGTGGAATGGACAACTGCTATCACTATACAAGGTTACAGTGGTCATGCTCATAAACATAGAATCACAGGACTTGTTTGTATGCATTGACTCCAATTACACGAGGTGATAATGGGCATGCTCATACACTTAGTAGCACAGGGCCGTTTGGGATGCACTAGTACTACAAATACACAAGGTTATACTAGGCATGCTCACACTTAGAAACAAAGGGCTTGTTTGGATGCACTGACTCAAATTACACAAGATGGCAGCGGGTACGCTCATACACTCAGGAGCATAGGGCTGTTTGGGATAAACTCCAATTCTAACCATGGAAGGCCACAGTGTGCATGCTCATACACTTACATGTACAGAACACATTGTAATAGACCCCTATTGTAAACACACAGGTTTACAGCTATGTACATCTTAACTGTTAGTATATATGCACATCATACAGGTTTACTACCAGATACCTCTATGTGGCCCGTAAATGATATATCTGTGTCTGTGCTGTGTGATACACGTGCAAACATGTACATGAAGTACTGACATATATATGTGAAGTATACACACTCATGCATGTGTGGAAGTGACAGACAATAGGTTAACTGGGACACATACATGGATGCTAACAACAGCATGTGTCACACACATTGCTGCCCTGAAAGGCATACATTGTCATCAGGTTGTGGACAGTGGCATTATACTTGGAATAGTGGCATGTGTAAGCATAATATGTGAGCTCCATTGTCTAATGGTACTGAGGTGCAGGTGTCAAGATGACCTCTCCTGGCTGTGTTAGTAGTTGTCATTATTAGCAGGACCACTATACTAAGTATATCTGACATTGATCATATACACAACGTCTGCTGGTGTCCGTCATATTAGATGTAGCATTTGATACCAAGCGCATTACTGCCACTCGCAGTGATGTCATGGTACGAGTGGCAACTGCTTGGCCAAAAAATGAGCCAATATCCTGCTGTAATTATGAGGTTGTCCAGTGTCTGTCATTCTGGGATGTCATGACTGAAAGACAAGCCTTTGTCACAGAACACATGCATTCATGATTCAAGGGAGTGTGGATAATACCTAGGTCACATTTACCCATATAGTGGCATTCCAAGGCAAAAGCTCTAAACACAGAAGTAACACCCTGACACCTACAAGACAATTGCATTGGATGCTTATGCTAACCAGTGCTAGATGTGTGGCTTTTATAATCCATTTGCTTAATGTAGACCCTACATTGGGGAATACTGACATCTGTGCAGTGAGGAACACCTGGCTGAAGGCTCTGTAGTGCACAATTGCACTACCACCATATAACTCAGATCCAGACATGTGGGCCATAACACTGGTATGGACCATTCCAGGTGGTGGCGGTGGTGTCCACATATTCATAAAGGCTACTCACAAGTAAGGACCACTACTTCGACATAAGTCATCACAGATTAGTCAGGTACAGGTGACTGTGGCAAAGGTTGCATTCTAGGGTGTATCCTCATACATCCACCACCATGTCCTCAGACTACCAACACACATCCATACATGTGGTATGACATAGTATGGTAGAACACCAAATAACCTTTGATTGGTGGACTGTACCTAGCCCTACATCAACTGTGCAAAGTATCCATGTACTGCCACAGTTGCATAATGTGTTATGCAATGCAATTATACCACTGTTTGTAACCAGGTCAGTTGTACAAATACCAGGGTTCCTCGGATGTTGTCAGCATTAACACAGTAAACTGTTGCTGTACACCAGTAAACAACACCCTCATGGTTGGATATGACCTAAATGTACCTGCCCTGGATATGTACATCCCACACTCATACAACACAAATGAAAATGCCATAGTTGTTGCTGTCCTTTCTACATACAGATGGCTACTTTCATTACACACATACACATGGCAGATAGGTCCATGGCTGTTGAATGATAACAGTACATAAGGTTTGATATCTATGTTGACAGAGGTAATATTCCCTCTCTACTGGTCACCCATGACACATATCATATCATACAACAACCCATGTGGCATGTAGGTCATTAGAAATGTCCACCTAATGCAATTCCTACAAACATACCCAAATAACAGGATCATAGGACCTACACACATGGCCTGTATTGACAGACTCAGGGAAATACAGCTATGCTCTGTATGTTCCTGAGAAGTTACAGGTGACATGTCCATGACATGTAGAGCCATGTGTGCCCACAGCTCCTATATATACCCCATGTCAACAATTGTAAGCCATGCATGCTGTGTGCTGTCTGGACATTAATCTTATTACCACAATATGCAGTATGTGCTGGAGTGAGATGTTTACAAGCCACAGACCTTGCACATGCTTGAATGAGTGTAATGCCTAGCTCAAACAGAGCACATTGCTGGCACTCTTCCAGTAATCACGAGGCATGTGTGGCATATATGAAGTGCTCACTGTTGACCATTACAGTGCCCTGGCTTCACCGTGGAACTGTCAAGTAACAGTTTGTGGGAATATTGCTGTGTGTGTGTCTTGCTGATATGTGCTGTTGGCATGAATGTACAGCTGGCTACTCAGTGAAGGTGGTTGTGTGTCCTACCAGTACATGAATACAACATCCATTATGGTGTAATGCTCAGATAGGTTTCACACATGATGTAGGGAAGGTGTGGAATGTATCCTATTGACCTGCTACTCCACTTACTGATTTAGACTGCATATGTGCACATGTATTGATGTGTGTTTAGATTCCATGCGTGTGCAGTGTCTGATATTTGAAGGTGACTGTTGTCTTAGTAAATCATGCTGTTGCAATGCAGCCTCAACATTGCCAACTGTATATGGTGATATGCTCAAAGTACAGTAAGCTGTACTTTAAGTATGGACAGATGTTTGGACATGACTACTAAGTGGTGGGGCTACTTTGCAGATGAACGATTACTGAGGACAGCTCACAGGTGTGTTACAACAATTCCTACAATAACCTACGTAACTGCTAAGCTATGGATCTGTTAATTGAAGTGGAAGACACACAACGTGGACTGCAGTACGGGTGACACTGAAGGCAAACCTCTTGACTCCTGTAACAGTAACACCTCCCCTTTGCATATATTGTGCATTATATCAGCACAGGTGGCAAAGGAAAGAGTTAGAGCACTTTGTAGCATGTGCAATAGTGCTGTAACTCTGTAATACCTATCATGAGATAGGCAGGTGTTTGATTCACAGTACTGGCACGTGTGGGTGTGTGCATGTCCATTAATGTCACATATGGTGGGGAATACATCCCAAATGTTTTTCACTCTCCTGAACACTGGTAGACATCAATACAGAGTGAAATGTAGAAAGAAAGGCATAGGCAGATGGTTGACTCTCACACATGTCAAGTGTCTGCATGTGTGTGACATAGGTGTATATCTTTGTGAATGCCACATTGTGTGGTCCGGTCCCTGGTGTGAGGCTGTATTTTACCATAGTGAAATGTTAAGCCCCCCTCTTCCTGTCAAACATTACTCAACAATATTAATCTACAATTGTCTTCCTAGTATGTTCACCCTGTGCATCAGACCATATGAGCATGTCCCTGCACTGATGATGTGGATGACAGGGATGGGGCACAGGCATCATCATATGCACAGGGTGATAATGTTTGCCAGAGGCCTAAGCTGCACCATTGGATGACATCATGTGTGTGGGTTAGGGCCTTTGATATCATTGGGTTTGTGTGGATGTTATGCGTGTGTGTGCTGAGGTGCCCTATATTTGTTTCTGGTGTGTGTGTGTGTGTGTGTGTGTGTGTGTGTGTGTGTGTGTGTGTGTATGTATGCACACAGGTCTGGCATGTGGCTGGCCTACAGTGGGGTATTATTGACAGCTGTAGACTGTACAGGGCAGGTTTCACAGTTCATGGTGTCCAGCCATGGCTACGTGACCTGCAGTTGCCAGGGGTTGCATGGGCACTACCAGGCAGAGGTCCAGACTGGGTACTGTCTGATGACATATGTCCACTGGAACCATGTCCCCGTTGGGACCATCCAGGGCCACATGCACGTGGCCTGCTGTGTCCTGTTGTGGACAGCACAGCAACAGCTGCACTGCTGCTGCTACCGCCACTATGGGAGTGGGCATGTGAAGTAGCATGTTCACATAGACCTTCAACAGGTGATGTAGCTGGCCTACGTCCACATGCCCGACACCTCACTCCCACCAGATGTTCCAGCACAGACATTCCACGCTCGAGGATTGACATGCCACAGTCAAGGACTCCCACCATGTCACCCAATCGTCTATCCAAGACATCTGCAAGATGATGGTGAGCATTTGGAAATGCCTGGATGTTGTCCGTTAAAGAATGGGCAGCAGCCCTCTGAAGCCTCAGACCTTCTCTGTTGTGCCATTCAGCACATGCCTTTGCCTCCATTACAGCCTGAAACATGCGTCTGGTGACACCAGCTGATGTGCTTTGTCTTGTAGGGGAATGTTGGCCAGTGGTCCTCCTATGAGCAGCACTGGGCATATGCCTGTTTGGGACATCACAAGTCAGTTGGCTGGGATCATGGTGTGCAGGCACACTTTCCATAGTCTAGACACACTTCCCTGTTCCATGCTACCATCTGCCAACTGTCATTCCTCTATGGCCACTGGTGATGGGGTATGTGTAGCAGGAGAACTGTGTGTGGGGATGAGGGGGGTACAGGTGTAATGGCAACTAATTGCACAGATTCAGCCCCTGACAACCCTGCCTGTCCCTCCATCATACTTTCATCATCATTGTTAGAGTCTGTGGGGACACTAACATCAGGTGGACTGCAGGAGGGCAACACACCTACATCAACACCTGTGAGGGGTAGACAAGAACTGTACATTACAAGTTATACAACACAGCACACACAGAGACAGACAGACACAGACAGGCACACACAGACAGACACACAGACAGACACATGCTATGGCACCCAACGGCATGCAACATGCATGTGATATGGCAGATGGCATTCAGCTTGGACAACTATAGTGATAGTTATCATACATCCCTGAGTTGCACACAACAGCATGCATGTGTTATAGCAGAAGGCATGCACCTTACACATTTATAGTAGTAGCTAGCATACATCCCTGTGTTGCACCATTTGTGTTAGTATCTTATGCCCCATACCTGCAACACAATGCATGCACTATGCACCATTTCACCACACTGCCATGTTTTGTGCAACATACCCCACATGTTAACAGACCATCGCTGACCTTTGTACATCTGCCACTGATGTTTTGTGTTGGCCACTGCCCCTATGTGTGAGGAGGACATGTGCAGAAGGGTATGTGGAGTAAATACTATGTTTGCCTGAGTCCTAACTTGCATATCTCCCTCAAAGCAGTGCATGTGTTTTCAACATTATTCTGCCTACCCCCGAGCTGAGTCTACAGACAATGTGCATGTGGCTGTACACACATGTTTGACATGGCTGTCCCTACTTTCCACTGGTGCCGGAGACCAACACAGGTTAACAGTACACCAGCCTGATGTGTGGCATATGACCTTGCCAATCACATGTATTATGACATGCCTTCTGCTGACGTGTTGAATGACATGCATGCACGTGTAACACAATGGTGTCCTTTCAAATATACAGTAAGGTAATGGTGTCCCAATGCAGGGACATGTTATACTAACATGGACCTTCAGCTGATGCAATGTTGTCAGTCCACCCTACAAATATGCAGTGACATACTGCACATTGAGCTGATGTGCATAGCCATTGCAGGGCATCATGTAGCTTCACTATTGCTGTACAGTGTGAGTTACAGACACAGTTCGTAGCCATGACTGTGTTCAGATACGATACATATCTAATGTGGAATGTGACCCACGTCACTGAGGTGTATACACACTGAACCCTAATGTGGAATGTGTGACACAGGTCACTGTAGGGTATACCGATTACTCCCCTGCACATCTGCAATCATATTACTGATGCCTGGCAACTATGCCCACACATGGCTAACTTAGCAGTACTCCGTGTCCCACATGCTATCTGTGTACCTCACACACATGAGGAGTAAGCATGACAGTGATGTCTGACACCAGCAAGGTGAATGTACGGTGTCTGTGGCCTGCTGTGGATGTATGTGTATGTTGTGCAACACATGTATGTATTTGGATATTGTATAGCTGAATGCTTTCATGTTGTGACACACTCAAGATGTTCAAGACATGTTATGTGATGGTTTTGATGTCATGCCTACACAAGCTGTGCACAGGCCTGTATGATGTTACACAAAGGTCATAGTTGTATTGTGTTAAGCCAATGTACAACAGGGTGTACACACATGTACATCACTTCTACTGTGTGTGTTGCTTCATGTCACTGGCCATCCTCCATGGCCATGTGTACACTTGTTTTGTCCAATGGTTGTGATGGGCATCTATGTCACATGTCAGTGTTACCCCATATGACATACACCCATAAATGTCTTATGCCCCACTGAGGATAGGGTTATGCAGACAAAGGGTGGTATGTTTGGGATGTGAGATATGTTTTGCAGTATAGTTGAGCAGTGTTGCAGTCAGTCCACTACATGTCATGGACATTTCAGATAGCACATTACATTGTGTGACATTCATAGCAAGGGTATAGTCCACAAGGGTGAATCCTGTGGGCTGGTCATACTCCAGCTCCAAAACATTTAGAGTGTGTGTACACATATGCTCTCTGTATAGTACTGTTTCTATTCCCCAAATGTGTAATGCTGATCTGTAGTTCCTGTCCCTACAGTAAACCACACCTCCACCATTGTATTCACAGCTGTCCACACATTTGACAATGACAGTTTGTAAGGTTTAGTGTATGTGTTTTATATAGTCTTCAATTATTCCACATGGGTAACCACTGTTATGCATTGCAGGTCTGACCGGTGTATATTAACAGGACCACTATACATTATATGTATGTGTGTTAAATGGCCACATGGCAGATAGCATGCAATTAATATGATCTGTGCATTATCAAGCTTGGTAAATAACAATCTCACCTGCAACAGGCTGGTGTCGCTGCGAAACACCAGAAGTACCTAAATAGGAGTGTCACAGCAGTAAGATCATTATACACACCTGTGTGATAGCTACAGTGTGCAATGTCTATGTTAGCACATAAGCCAGTACAATAGACTATTCTATGGAGTATGCACATCTGTGCATACATAGAGTAGCAGACTATAGTATGTGGCATGTGTGCATACATGCCTTGCATATGATGTTACATTACATATTGTACAGTAACACTTGTAACTATATGAAATATAGTTGTGTTATATGTGCAGTAGTGACTTACCAGGCAACTCCAGGTTTGGTGATTGAGAGACACCCTCCTCCACAATACCAGCTAAAGCTTGTGGATGGAAGTCTGCAGGTGTCCACAGGTTGGCCAGTAGCTCCTCGGTACGTGTGAGTGGGGACTGGGTGAGTGGCTCCCCACCTGTTGCACCTTGTTCCCTAGTGATTGCATTAGCACTCTGTTTTGCCCATCTTATGAGGTATGTGCAGTGTCAGTGCACCTGCTAATGGGTGTGATTGTGGCCACAAACATCATTTACCCTCCTGCGGAGATCCTCCCACAGGGCATCCCACTGCTGTGCATCTTGTGGCACATGGCTGGAGAGTGTTACATGGTTGTTGAGGAGGTATGAGATGAGGACCTTATTCTCCAAGTGGGTGTATGGTGGCAGCTTGGCACCTGGCATACTTGGAAGACATAATGATGTAGACAGGTCACAGTAACTCACAGAGAAGTACAGAAGTACAGCTGAACATACATGTGTATCACATTTATTATGTTTACAAATATGTCTTTGCAAATCTACATGACACTAACACCACTGACATGTTTAACTCACAAATATTTGACACTTTTGATTTGATGTTATCACCATATATGTGTGTGTCAAGTGATGACATTGCTCATACTTCATGTGGATGTCTTGATGTGGGCATGTCTGTTTGCCTGTACTGGTGTCTTTACCTATCAGCACATGCTTGGATGTGTTCACGTTAATGCAATATACCTTAATGCTGTGTATATGTCACATATATAGTCATACACAACCTTATGGGATGTGACCTGTGACCCTGCAGACTTGTTCATAGAAAGTTTTACATGTATGTGTTTTGCCATATACATCTACATGGCACTGTACAGCTGTTTAGCATCCTGCCATGTATTATCCATGTTGCACATATGAAACACATGGGACAATGGCTAGCCTGATGGTATTTGCAGGGTTGGATATCAACTATAGCATGTATGGTCATAGTGAACTAGTAGGCTATATGCCCTGGGCCATTTATGAGCCTAGGCTGAAAGGTTACCTAGCTGGAGCCAATAGATAGGTAAGTTTCAGTGGCCAGTTCAAGCAGTGCCACAGAACTGATCCACAGGGTTACTGATATATTTGCCATGCGGTCATCACACCATGTCACAACGAGGGGCAATGTGCAGCTTCGCTGGACAGGGATGCATAGTAAGGCAGGAGTATGTAAAGTGTATGGGACAGACATCTGTCAGGCATGTTGTGATCATTGTACTAGAAAGGTGGATGTCCATGAAGTATGTGTTTATTTGAAATGAGGATGTGTAAGTGTAGCATGTCCAACATCTCTGGGTTGGACATGGCTTTATTCAGGGTAGGCATCATGCTACATAGTGGAGCTAGGGATTAGGAAGGCCAGTGTAGGCCATCTGAACATGTCCAATAACCTTTAAAGGAGATATGTGATCTATTATGGGTCACTTGAGTGTTGAGTATGGCTGAACAATGATCTCTATATTCATGGATGGCACCCTGTCATGATTAGAGGTGCCATGTATGACTACCTGAATGGTGTGGTGAAGTAACTATCAAAGGAAAGACTACTGTCCAGCTGCATCCCATGCACACACAGTTTCCATTATGTTGACCGCTGCCTAGGTGGTAGTCCATGTGTACGGGGTTTTTAACATAGGGGATGACAATGCAATACTTAGATGTCAGATTGTGGCTATACATCACATACCACACATCGACCCATAAAGGCCCTTCTGTATGTTGCCCGCAGCACACATTGAGTCAACTATTGCTCCTAGTTCATAGTCATTTGCAAACATCAATAGCCAGATGCCTTCTGTGATAGTCTGTGTGATATAGATAACAAAGAGGGGGAGTACCAGGAATTAACCCTGTATTACTGTAGCTGGCACTGGTTTGATGTGTGTGTATTAGTCAGACACCTTCTGTAGTGTTGGTTCTGCCAGCAGTCCAGTTGCCAACCAATCTTGTGACATAGGAATATACACCTAGTTTACTGGGTGTAGCTGGAACACAGTATGGGTGATGGTGTCCTACGACCTGGCAAGGTCATGATATGTTGTGTGAATCAACCTTACTGTCATCTACATCTGTACTGACTACATCAAATAATTTGATCACAGTTCATGGCCTTACAGACCAGACTCAGCAGGGTAGTAGTGCACTATTTCCCATTATCAGTGGTATCTCCCCTTTGTGGGGTGTGATAACTGTTACTGTGCACCATTCAGTGTGTACACAGCCTGACATGAAGCTATGATTGAACATGATGTGTATGTGGAGAGCAAATTGTCCTGACATTTCTGTAGGATACACCCTGGGATTTTGACAGGTCCCATGAAAGCTGTATGTATGGTTTTAGAGAGTGCAGCTTGCACCTGCATAGTTGTTATTACAGGGGCTCTGGTAGTGTACATGGATATAGAAATATGTGTACCTGTTGAGGGGGAGGTGGGAGTGGGTTTAGGTTCTGCAAGGCCCTATCTGGATGAACAGGTGCTATTTCTGTAGGTGCAGTACTTCCCATGCCATAGTGCTATGAAGCACGGCAGGTCTTGTTGTTGCCATTATGATTCATGACACAGCTATAGAATTCTCTGTGGTTGGCCTCATAATACGTGGCTGATTAGTTTCACAGTAACTTTGTGTGGTTTTATATGGTGTATCTGCATCTTACTGAGGCTGACCAGGGATCACCTCCACTCATGTGTGTTCACTCTTGCAACAGTTACTACCTTCTGTGGTACAGTTTAAGGCAGGGTACCACCAGTTTGTCTTCTTGTTTGTGTTTGGTTGAATCTTGGTTCTGTTTCAATGGCTTGATCACTGCACTTATGTGAGTGCTTAAAGTTCATTTGTACAGGATTCAGCATTTGCACATGCATTGTCCATCTACATGGGTGCCATGACACTTTGCTCTTAAGAAGCATAACATTTGCTTTGGAGACTGACTATGTGTAGCATACTGTTAGCCCTATTTGTCTGACTATGGTGATCCAGGTCATTGGGTTTGATGAAATCCAACATGCATTGAGCGCAGGTGTTGCTACATGAGGGGTCTTCACAGTTCATAATGGAATAGTTGAGAGTAGCCATTATTATGGTTTTCTGTCTCAAACCTAATATTCCCCATTACAGCACAATATGACAGTTGGGAATTCTGAGGCATGGTGGGTGATCTGTCACAAGGTACAATTTGGATTCCATTTTGGCACAAAGGTAGTTGCTCAGCATAATGCATCTGAAGTTATGCAAGTGCAACTAGCGTGGGGGTGTACATATCCTTCAGGAATATGGACACACCTGCGGCCCATGTGTTCCAATAAAGGATAATGGGCAAGAGGTGAGGTATGTGCTATAACATTGTCATGCAGGTGTGTTCTCCGGAGGATTGAACCATATCTCAGTCACTGCACAGATATGTTCTCCATGTTAAGGATTGACATAAGTGAGCCCATACTGAGTTTCTGAAATGTATCATTGAGTAGCGAGACCCGCAGTTTATTGCTTGGCTGTCCCTGTTACAGCAGTGGACTTTCACTTGAACTTTGCATGATGAAGGTACTATAGGGGAAGCATGAGCCCTAGCCAGTATCCAGATTCCCAGGGGTGACAGGTGCAGGCCCTGTCTGGCAAAGCATCATGGTTGGTCAACCGTGTTATCCCAGGCAGAGAGATACTGGAAACCCTTTGAATTGCACCAGCATATTATACAATTGTGGAATACAATCCTTTTGTCACTGTACTGCAGTATCATTCTGGCCAATGGCAGAATGCTACCCAGGCCTTGGGACATACATGCATAGGCTACAAGACCTGACAGTTCCTACATGTGTGTTTTCATGCATTCTAGGATACTGCATCACAGGTCCTGCACAACAACATGGAATATGCCAGGGCCATGTATATAGTTCAAAAGGTGGTCTGAGTGTATGGGTATGTGGCTAATCATGGCAGACAGGCAGCAGACATTATGTTTGCCCTCGTATAGCTTGGTGTGTAACATAGTGCTAGAGTTTGCATTCACAAATGAGTACTGTTGGGCATGTTTCCAGCCATGTTTTCTGAGGTGTGGCACAATTATGCAAACTATATCATACAGTTTGTGTATTTTGTTGTCTGTCTATTCCAGCTTGGGAGGTCACTTGCTTGGCCAGATACTTAGAAGCTTCTGCGAATGTGTATGATTTCTGGTAGTATGTGTGGGTGTCCTTACTGTGTTCTGGTAAGGGTATGTGTTGGTTGTGATGATGAGATGCATGTGTTAACCTACACCTCATGACTGTCCAGTCCAGTCATGGCTGTAGATTGGACTGCCTTCCAGCTTACCACTGTAGCTGCATCCCAAACAATGTGTAGGGTGTGGTGTTAGGTGGGTTTGGCAGTGTACATGGCATAGAGATTACATTCCTCCAGGATGGTCACATACACAAAGCTGACATTAGTAAATACCAGTAGCTGACTAGTGGACATGCCTGTATGATCACTGAGTACTACAAGTACCAATTACTATATTTAGTGTACTTATTGCTTATGAGAATGTTTTAGACAGTGATTCTCACAAGTAATTATTGGTGTTATGGACGTGACAACACTGGCTATTACAGAAACATAGTAGCTACTTTTAGCAGCAATCCTCCTCTGAGGAGTACATCACATCCTGATAGTTGATTACAGATGATACAAGTGTCTGCAGGTCTGTTTCCTTTTCTGGGTATATACTCACATATCCAACAGAACCATGAGCTCTGTTGGGCACAGACACCCACTCCCCAAACAGAGCCATGTATCAATAGACTCTGCTGCCACTATCAACATGATTAGGATATAATCAGATAGTGTAGGCCATCACCTATGAAACAGCTATTACACATGGGCAGCAATCTCCTACATCTTACACTCCTACTACAGATGGTACACTGGAGTTAAAGATGATATGCAACCTGTTTCATTACCAGTACTGTGCACTACCTTACTTACAGTATTTTAAAGTGACTGTTAGGTTGGCAATGAGAGGTTAGGCTACACAAACCTGAAAGTTCAACCAGTGTGTCTCTACTCTCAATATCCACTCTATGTTGGTGTGCACATAGCCATTTTGCCTAGCCCTGTAACAAGGGTCACTACACATTTGCATAACATGTACACATGCACAGCTTTTATTGCTTGCAAACAATACTAGAGAGGTGGATATTACATGTGTTATGTGCATGGATAGTTACCTAGCTCTTCCAATTATCTTTGCTATCATGCTGCTAAACTGTCAGATGAATACAAGTTATATGTATCCTGTTACTGAGTATTGTAATTGCCAATAGACATAACTAATGTTTGCATAACATAACAGAAATGCTATGTAAAATGGAATACAGATCTGCCTAAAATACTGTACATTGCATAGTTATTGGCACAATATCCCACAATGCAAATCATATTTGCACAGTAAGCCCGCATTTGACATGTTCATCTTACTTATACACCCATACATATGTCTACTGTTACAATATATCGACATATACTATCCCCTGTTATAGCACATACTTGTTGGACCAACCATGATACTGACAGTGGCTGGAAGAGAATCGGTGAGTTCCAAGCCCATATATATCATCCCTTGTGGTCTATGAGGAGTTTGCCTTGTGACCTACTACAGTACACACATAGAATACTACAAGCATTACTACTGCTCAACAGCACATCGCTACAAGATAGCTATTTCCACTATATGCATTAATTACACTGTAATTCTTACAGAACAGGTACTACATACATACCTTCTTAGTAATTGGAGGTGTTATTGACTGGTGCGGTGGTGGTGCTGCAATAGCGTTGTCGCCTCACAGTAAGATGCTGTCCGGTTCAATTCTCAGCTAGAGTGTCTTCTGCGTGGAGATATGCATGAATGGGCGTACCTTTGTTGAAGGTTGTGCATCAGGGCTGGTAACTCAGCATGTAAAAATCAACTACCAATCATTAGCGGACCGGAGTTCCGCTGTGGTGATCCCTAACCAGGAAAAGCCAAAAGATACAAACAAATTGACTAGTATATTACTCATTTTCGGTTTGTGTTTCAGTATTTTGTACTGTTCTACAGGTAGATACAGATGGTTTGAATGTGTGACAAGGCATCCTTTTATAATTAGAGATCAGTAACATGTGCTATCCTGATAACCAACTGGTGTTCCTAAGTAGTTAATTACATGCACATCAGCTGTGCAGCTACTGCCTTAGCCAATACCATGGCAACCGTGGAGTATAACTGAGTACTCCACTTAGGGGTTGTCCCTTTGCCTTACTTGTGAGGAAGACAGCCTGGAAGTGTTGTTTGAAATCTATTGCAACAGCTGTATGGAGACAAACACTAATATATTGAGTGTAATGCCTAGAGGAGTCGGTATAAATGTGAGTACTGCAGTTATATTTCTGAACATTGCTACTTGTGCAGGGGTTTGTCTGTACCTAATACTTCTACATATGTTTCCGTCTGGCCAGGATGTTTAACCAGCTCAAGGCTGCATGGCTATGCATATAATGTTAGGGGGTTTACAGTGTGCTTACCAGACATCTTTAGTTTGGTGTAAATGTGTATCATACTGTGCCGATAATCAGTAATCAGTAACACTTCCTGGTGTAATTACTTTTCAACCCTCTGAAACGGGATTAGTTCAAACAAACCCTGTAACATCAGCAGCTATTCCATTGTATAACAGCAACTATTTCACATAGGACCATGTTAGTGTGTCTGTGTCCAGGTATGTTAAGGTTTCAGCAGATGTCGTACAGTGGGTGAATAATTGGTTATGGCATGACAGTATGTATTGTTGTAATTAGTTTGGGTGTGGGGGAAATGTTGGTAGGTGTACATAACAGATGCAGGTGTGTAGGAACCACTTTTATATAGCTTCTATATGTGTGTGGGGGTTCTTTCCCTATGTGAACACCTATCCCTTAGTGGACTAATACTATGGTAATTGCAGGCTTTTTCATTAAGGCACTGTTAAATGTTTCCTGTTTAGCATGCTGGTACTGTTAGTCCTTGAATCCTTTTGGCAATACATTGGAATGCAATAAAGTTTTTCTAAATGAAAGCTGTCTGTGTAGTTCTGTCATGGATATTTGCAGTCATTGTAGTGTCCATAGAACATATTTGTAATAGTGTATTGGCATATACTCTTCATATGTTATGTTCATATTGTTTGGGGGGGGGGGCAGAATGTGTGATTGCTATGGTCCATGTTATACTCAGATATGAACACTTCAGATGCTTTATACACACATGTATGTATGTATGTGTAAATATCTATATATATATATATATATATATATATATATATATATATATATATATATATATATATATGCATGTATATAGATAAAGATATATAATATATATTATTGCATACATTTATCTGTACCTCCATAGATGTGTAGATGTTTTTAACCTATCTATATATCTACATATATATGTATATCACTATATATCAACATGTATCTATGTAGCTCTCCCTCTCTCTCTCTCTCTATATATATATATATATATATATATATAGCATACACCTTTCATTGGGTACATGGCGATTTGTCCTATTTCCATACAATCCTCCCTTTTGTGTTTTAACCTGTCTGAATACACAGCTGGCATAGGTACATCTCAGGCACCTTAGTGGTAGGTTACTCTGAGGATGGTGTACATGGGTGTGGGTTCTCATCCTCAAAGGGGTTGTTATTTTACCTCTCAGAGTAGGCACTGGTAGTGAAAGTGCGAATAACGCACATTTAAGTGGTGTAAGCAGGTTTGCCCATGGACTGCACAACGTTAAGCAAAGGTTAAACATGTGAAGCACTTATCCATTTAACTGTGTTTAAGCACCTCTTACCATCGCACAAACCTCCTTACAGCTGCTTAAAAGTGCTTTAATTCAGCTGCATCCAACAGCCCTTATTCTGTCCCTCAAAATAAATTAACAGCCCTTGTGGATCTTGAATCCAGGACCATGAACACCACAGTCACTGACTTTACCACTAAGGCATCTAAGGCATATGCAAATGCTATGGTGTTTAGAATATACATTTTACCACAGGCATTCCTCACTACTGAAAACAAATGTGACAGTCAGTTGGTGTACATATGTATGATACATGTTAATGTTCATATGTTTGTGGAATTAGGTGTTGCAATGTGACATGACAGGGTGTATTATGGATGAGAATGGTTCTTATTTTGTGTCCTTTTTATATTGTCCCCATACTCCCTGTATACCCCTCCAGTTCACTTACTGAACATCCATCCCAGGCTTTCCTTGATGCATGATTTCATTACCCATCATTCCTCCCCACCACAATCTCCACATACACAACAACCATCCCTTCTGTGGTGAATTAGGTTAATATTAAGTTATAATACCAGAGCTGCATGTGTTTTGTGTACACTTCAATTCCTTTGTATTGCTTCTGTGTCATGAAGTGTGTTCATAGATGTTTATATATATGGCTATAGATGTAACTGTGTATGTATATCTATATACATATATATATATATATATATATATATATATATATATATATGTGCAGACATCACTGATAGATATATATATATATATATATATATATATATATATATATATATATATATATATTTAGTATTAATTTGTAACAGTTATACATATGTAGACTTGTATATGTTGATTCACAAACTGCAGTACATTACAGTGTACTGTACATATGTAAACAAAGTGACTGTCCCATTTGTGGTCAGTACTGTGGAATGCCTATAGTATAAGGTGTAGTCTAAAGACCATGCAATATGTATACAGCTCAGATTGGTTAGTGGTAAGTCCCAAGACTATAGTGTGCATGGTCCAGGGTTTGACACCTGCGATGCTTTAAAAATGTTTTTTACTCCAGAATAAGGCTCGTTTAAGCAGTTGTAAGCATGCTTAAAAGTGTTTGTGTGACCTTAAAGCAGCAGTTAAACAAACTTTAAAACGCATAAGCTGTGTATGCAAACAGGGCCATATCTGCTAACTACTCAGAATATATACATTTCCGTGAAGTAACATCTCACTATGTGCTTACATAACATTACATTCTCTGTTGACTTTACTCTCCAGCACACATGAGTTTATATGGGTGTTTCAAATGTTAATTATACTGATGAATACTACCTATATATGTAAGCTGTGGTTGAGGTATACTTTTTAAAATGTTAAACATCCCCGACTTTATTGGGATTTGCACCTCGAATGCACAGATACGATGCAAATTCTGTAACTATTACACTATTGACATTAACGTTGCTTCTGCCTATATCCTATTTAGATGATTTCTATGTGTAAGCTAGGCTAAGCAAAGGGCGGAGGTGCCCAAAACCACTGAGCTTCACTTACTCTTGAAATAAAAACATATAACAAATGAAATAAGAGGCTATAAATTACATTCCTAACTACATTAGGAATAGCCTATCACTGACACACTTCAAGGGAAACCTTGATGTGTGAATGGGTAACAGAATATACACCCTTGGGATCATGTGTCTCAGAACCATACAGCCAGGGGTGGGGGAGCCCCTCCAGTTTTATAGCTGCAAGACCTGTTGGGGAAATTGAATGGTGTTGATTTTTCATTTTAACATGTTCTCTTTAGATCACTAAGTGCCCCTATCACCCTACACCACCCCAGTCTTCAACAGCTTCCAGCAACTCTGCCTGGAATCACTTAATTGGCTATGCTTGACAGAGGCTCAGTTACTTCATCAATGGTGCAGAGAAAACCAACACACTGTAGCTATGCTTCTAATTGCCGTTGGGCAGATAGCCTACTACCTGTCTGTGAACCTTTAAAGTGCAGGCCATCACAGCCATAATATGTGAATAAACAGAGCTTTCAGATCACAATATACAGTGAAAAATCAACATGTAGTCAGAAAACAGTTAAGTACAGCAAGAACATACAGAACACTGATACTTAATCACACCAAAAGCCTATCTTGGAAGCTGGAAGACTTGTATAAGTTTAAGGCTTTCTATTGCTTACCAGTAGGTTACCTACAGGAAATATGAGAAACAAGCACAGATGGGAAACATGCATGCAACAATACCATACCGGCTTATGTGTCAGCCTTAGGCTTTGGAATACTGGCTAAGGCTATTGACGCCCCCATGGTGCCTTTTTGAGGAAAGTCTCAAAGGTAAATTCCACCTCCGTAAACAGCACAATAGCAGAATCAATGAGGGTTATGCTACTCAACACCAGGGTTGTGATCACAATATGTACGCACTCACAACACTCATCATTATGGACAATGTCAACATCTGTGCAGTAACTGAGATCTGTTTTAAGGCTACTGAGAGCACACCAGCACTACCAGACCACAACCCATACCACACATTTTGGCCACAGAACATAGACTGACACAGACATGAAGGGGGTGTATCCATATTCATCAGGGATACCTACACCTCCAGGTTAGTGGGCAGCATGATACCTCTGAGATCATCCATGTGCAGCTAACATCAGCCACAACTGCAATGCAAACTGTGACCTGCTACAGATCACCCTCCATGACCCAGGACCACCACTCCACGTACTTGGAGATAGTGGAAAATATGACAGTCCTACCGTACACCATGGTATTGGTCGCTGTCAACTACCCTACCATTAACTGGGAAACTTACTCAAGTACTCACTTCCAGGCCCAGCGCTTCCTGGAATTTATCACCTCATATGCCCTGTATCAGATGGTAAACTCCCTAACAAGGTGTAGAAACATACTAGAAGTGGTAATCACCAACATGGGTGACAGGTGCACCACAGCAGAGGTAAACCAGTCACTGGTTAGATCTGACCATGAACTATTCACTGTTTCCACACCCAACAATCTCCCCCACCCATGGAAACCACAGTGTATACCTTTCCTACAGCTAAATTCACACTACTAGAGACAGGGGTGGGGGGGTTTGCAGTCCCCACGCTAAGGGAAAACACTGCTTAAGATACAGACAAATTTACAAATGCACTCTATAAGTACCTACAAGGATGTATGGATAGTGTCATCACTGGAAAACCAAGACTCACTCCTCCTAGACAAGGACACCAGTCTGGTGGACCCCTGCAATAAACAGACTATACAACAGAAGTAGGACAGTAGTCCAGAAAAACAGCAAATCCCAAGAAGGGCAGACATCCGTGACCAGTATTAGTAAGAAACGTAGGTCCCTCATGACATCATCCAAGGCTAACATCAACAGGAAAATAGGCAAGGATTCGAAAGATAACCACAAAGCCTTCTTTGGCTATGTCAAGGATCTAAGTGGTAACACACAGATTTGCACTGTGCTGGTGCAATATAGCACAAAATATACTGATCCTACTGATATCTCCAACATCCTTGCAGATACATTCAGTGCAAGCTTCACCCCCTAAAGAGCCCACAACAATACCCGAAAAGTACAGTATCCCAGACATCAGAGGCACACAGGTGGAAATGGCCCTCTATAACAGCAATGCACAGCATCAGTGGAGGCAGATGGTGTCCCAGACTGCACCTTGCAAACACTACAAGACAAACTGACCCCCACCCAATTAAGCTTTTCAACTTCATCCTCTCCACAGGTTACATGCCCATACAATGGCATGTAGCAACGGTTATTCCACTCCACCAAGGTGGAAACACAACTGACCATGGTAACTACCACCCCATAAGCCTGACTAGCCTGGTCTGTAAAGCTATGGAGCGCATCCTCATGGCACTCATTAACAAAGACATTGGTAACCTCTAAACACTTGACCCAACCCAGGTCAGCTTGGTTGAGTGCAGCTCATGCCTTCTGAACCTATTTGATATCTTACAGACAGTCACCAAGCCATTAGATGAAGGGAGAGGTGGTTCACACATACTACCTGGACCTCGCCAAGGCTTTTGACACCATTCCCCCACTCAGGTATTATAGATAAACTTACCAGCCTGTACATACACCCGTACATCACAGGATGGGTTGCCAACAGGCTTACACAAAGAACCCACATGGTACAACTAGCGGTCTCCAGGTCCAACTCTTAACCAGTCACGACTGGTGTCCCACAGGACTCAGTCCTGGGACCCCTACTGTTTGGCATACACTTCTTAGAGGTACAGGCAAACACAGGTGGAATACGGCAATCCATGTTTGGCAATGACTGCAAACGGGGAGCCATAACTGACAGGCCAGCTGACACAGACATCCTTCAAGGAGCCTCACAGAGTCCAACACAGGATGTCAAAGTCATGGCCTCTAGCGAAGTGCCACAAACTGCATGGTCATTCCATTGTGGAATATTAAGCACCCACATATTAACACATAAGTGGCAGCCACTTTAATACAGACGATATAATAGGGTATCTGGGGACTAAGGTAGATCGTGATCTCTCCTTTGACAGTCATATCTCCAAAGTAGTTAGGACATCCTTCTATGTAGGCCATCTGATTACTAAAGGGTGCACATCTAGACATACTGAGGTTATAGTGCCCCTTTACTCATCACTCATCGGTCCCATCCCATTTGGGATGTACCTCAGAAGACACATCCAACAGCTGGAAGGTCAATGAATGTACCTCGTCAAGAGGATTACTGGCCTCAAACATATGTCCTATGCAGCTAGACTGAATAAACTCCTACTTTACTCAGTGGCATCTCGTTTACTCAGAGATGATCTCTGCTGGCCAACAAAGCCATGTCGAACTCAGGCTTAATGGATATACTCCACCTATGGGAATCCATGTCACAGTGAGCCACATGCTGTAGTGAGTTGAACCTTGCCACAACAATAACTGGAAGATGCTGGAGGGATGACTTCCTGTCACAGAAATGCCCCTTTACTTTGGAACAACATCCCTAATTACATTATACCGAGACCCTCACTAATACTCTTCAATGGAAACCCTGAAGTGTAAATGGGGAACAGTCAATAAACCCCGGGGAGCCTGCCATTGGCTCTGGTCCACAGAGGGACAGTTAATGAATCAATGGGGTGGCAAAAGCTGACACATTTTGGCTAGGCTTATGAATGTCCTCAGGCAGTTCACCAAGTACTTACCTATGAACCTATGAATCTATACATACAGTATCAGCACATGCTGATAGCTTAATTTACTGTTCAGATTTTGACTTACCTTGTGCCAATAGCAGTTGTGTGTGCAATAGTTGAGGGCTGCCTATGTTGGATGCACACAGTAGACTGCCTATACATGACAATTTACAGGTAGTCTTGTGTGTGTGCCTTCCATTTTTACTGTGTGTGCAGGTGGAGAAAGGTGTCAGTCCCTAGGTGCCTACATTGTCAGTGTGTGTGCTATACGTTCCCTCCTTGCCAAGGCATAGGCATACTGGGCATGCCTCCATCTGCCTACTAGGGCTGGCTCAGGGTGTTCATGGTCTGAGTATCTCTGTGCCTGTGGGGCCCTTGGAAATGGTGGTGGTCTTTGAGAGTCTTCACCATTCTGTCCATGCTGCAGCTGTTTCCGCAAGATTATATTTTGTGTAGCATGGCACGTACTATGAAGATATGGGCACACATGCCTGGTGAGTACTTCTAGACTTCACCAGATATGTCCAAGCAACAGAGCTGTAATTTAAGCATCCCAAACACACGCTCTATGATGATTCTGGTTTGTACGTGTGCATCATTATGGTGTTCCTGCATGGGTGTGTGCCTATTTCTGATGGCAGTCATCATCAACATTTCCAGTGCATAGCCAGCATCCCCCACCAGGTGGCCATATGGGATGTCCTCCCTGGCAAATACCTGATACAGCTGTGAGGCATGCCAGATGTGGGAGCTGTGATAGCTTCCAGGGCTGCCAGCACACACATCCATGATAATGCCCTGGGCATTGCACATGACCTGGCAGTTGATGGAGGGGTATCCCTTGCGATTTATGTAGCAACTACCCTGCTCCCCGGGTGGTGACTTGATGTGTATGTGTGTGCAGTCTATTGCACCCAGTACCTCCGGGTATTCTGCCACACAGTGGAAGAGACGCATATTGCTGACAACTCCTCCTGCGTTCGGGGGAAGTATATGTGCTCATTGGCATGTGATAACATGGCATTCAGGAACTGGTGAAGTATCCTGGATGCTGATTACTGTGAGATCCCCATGATATCCCCATTTGCCTTTTGATAGGTACCTGTCGCTAGTATTCTCAGGCTTACACATACCTTTGTATCCACTGGGATGGGTTCCCCTCTGTTTGTTCTGGCTCTGAGGAGTGGCCGGCACAGCTCTACAATGGGACCAATGAGTGATGAGTAAAGGGGCACTATAACTCCAGTATGTCTAGATGGAAATCCTTTAGTAATCAAATGGCCTACATAGAAGGATGTCCTAACAACTGTGGAGATATGATTATCAAAGGAGAGATCACTATCTACCTTAGTCCCTAGATACCACATTACCTCGTCTGTATTAAAGTGGTTTCCACTCATGTGTTAATAAGTGGGTGCCAATTCCACAATGGAATGACCATGCAGTTAGTGGCACTTGGCTGGAGGTTGTGTCATTGGCACCCTGTGAGGTTCTCTGTGAGGCCCCTTGAGGGATGTCCGTGTCAGCTGGACTATCAATCATGGCTCCCAGTTTGCAGTCATTGCCAAACATGGTCTACCATAGTCCACATGTGTTTACCTGTACATCTGAGACGTATATGCCAAACAGTATGGCTCCCAGGACTGAGTCCTGTGAGACACCAGTTGTGACTGTTCAAGAGTTGGACCTGGAGATCACTAGTCGTACCATGTGGGTTCTGTGTGTAAGCCCGTTGGCAACCCAACCTGTGATGTATGGGTGAATGTACAGGCTGGTGTGTTTATCAATAATACCTGAGTGGGGCATGGTGTCAAAAGCCTTGGTGAGGTCCATGTAAGTATGTTTGAACCACCTCCCCATCGTCTAATGTCTTGGTGACTGTATGTAAGATGTCACACAGCTTCAGTAGGCATGAACTGCACTCAACCAAGCTGACCTGAGTTGGGTCACGTGTTCAAACGTTATCAATGTCATTGTTAATGAGTGCCATGAGGATGGAACCGTACCACTTCAGGCCAGGCTGGTCAGGCTTATGGGGTGGTAGTTACTATGATCAGTTGTAATTTCATCTTGATGGAGTAGAATAACCATTGCTATGCGCCATTGTATTGGCATGTAGCCTGTGGAGAGGCTGAGGTAGGAATGCCTAATTAGGTGGGGGCAGGTTGTCTTGTACAGTTTGCAAGATGCAGTCTGGGTCAACATCTGCCTCCATTGATGCTGTGTTCTGCTGTTGAGAGGGCCATTTCCACCTGTGTGTCTCTGATGGTTGGGATACTGTACCTTTCGGGTAGTGTTGTGTGCTCTTTAGGGGTGAAGTGTGCACTGAATGTATCTGCAAGGATGTTGGCGATATCAGTAGGGTCAGCATATTTTGTGCTATGTTACACCGGCACAGTGCAAATCTGTGTGTCCCCACGTATATCCTTGACATAGCCAAAGAAGGCTTTGTGGTTATCTTTCAAATCCTTCTGTATTCTCCAGCTGATATTAGCCTTGGATGATGTCATGAGCAACCTACGTATCATACTAATAGTGGTCATGGATGTCTGCCCTTTGTGGGATTTGCTGTGTGTCTGGAACACTGTCCTACTTCTATATTATAGTCTGTTTATTGCAGAGGTTCACCAGACTGGTGTCCTTGTCAAGGAGGAGTGAGTCTTGGTTTACCAGTGATGGCATGATCCATACATCCATGTAGGTGCTTATAGACTGCATTTATAAATCTGTCTGTATCTTGAGGAGTGTTTCCACTTAGCATGGGGGCTGTGAAACACCACAACCCTGTCACTAGTACTGTAAATTTAGCTGAGGAAAAATATACATTGTGGTATCCGTGGGTAGGGGAGATGCTAGGGTGTGGAAACAATGAATAGTTCATGGTCAGATCTAACCAGTGACTGGTTAACCTCCACTGTGGTGCACCTGTTGCCCATGTTGGTGATGACCAAATCCAATAGTTTCCATCCCACTTTATGGAGGTTACCACCTCATAGGTTACCACCTCATACAGGACATATGAGGTGATACATTCCAGGAAGCGCTGGTTCTGCAAGTGAGTGCCGGAGTGTGTTTCCCAGTTAATGATATGGTAGTTGACATTGACCAATGCCAGGGTGTGTGTTAGGACTGTCGTGTTCTCCACTGTCTCCATGTAGGTGGAGTGGATGTCCTGGGTCATGGAGGGTGATCCATAGCAGGCCACATTCCACATTGTAGTTGTGACTGATGTTAGCTACACATGGATGATCACAGAGGTATCATGCTGCCCCACTAACTTGGAGGTGTAGGTGTCCCTGATGAATATGGATACAGCCCATCCATGTCTGTCAGTCCATGTTCTGTGGCTGAAATATGTGGTATATGTTGTAGACTGGTAGTGCTGGTGTGCTCTCAGGAGCTTTAAGACAGATTTCAGTTATTGCACAGATGTTGATGTTGTCCATCCTGAGGAGTGCTGTGTGTGCATGCATGCTGTGATCACAACTCCTGGTGTTGAATAGCATAATCCTCATTGAATCTGCTATTGTGCAGTTTACGGAACTGGTATTCACCTTCGAGACTCTCTTAAATAAGGCACCATGGGGGCACCAGTAGCCTTGGCATGTATTCCATAGTGTAAGACTGACACATCGGCCAGTATGGTATCATTGCATAGATGTTCCCCATCTGTGCTTGTTTTTTCATCTCCCCTGTAGGTAACCTACTGGTAAGCAATAGAAAGCCTTAAACTTATACAAGTCTTCTAGCTTCCAAGAGTGGAGTGACTAAGTATCAGTGTTCTGTATGTTCTTGCTGTACTCATCTGTTTCCTGACTACACGGTGAGTTCACACTGTATATTGTGATCTGAAGATCTGTTTATTCACATATTATGGCTGTGATGGCCTGCACATTAGAGGTTCACAGATAGCCTACTGCCTATCTGCCCAAGGGCAATTAGAAGCATAGAAACAGTGTGTTGGCCTTCCCCACACCATTGATGAAGTGACTGAGCCTTTGTCAAGCATAGCCAATGAAGCAATTCCAGGCATATTTGCTGGAATGTGTTGAAGACTGAGGTTGTGGAGGGTGATAGGGGCAGTTAGTGATCTAAAGAGGGCATATTAATGTGGCAATTTAACAACATTCAATTCCCCCAACAGGTCTTGTAGCAATCAAACCGGAAAGGCTCCACCATGCCCTGGCTTTATGGTTCTGGGACACATGATCCCAGGGGTATAGTCTGTTACCCATTCACACAACAAGGTTTTCCTTGAAGTGT
This sequence comes from Protopterus annectens, assembly GCF_019279795.1. Classification (NCBI taxonomy): domain Eukaryota; kingdom Metazoa; phylum Chordata; order Ceratodontiformes; family Protopteridae; genus Protopterus; species Protopterus annectens. The sequence continues at coordinate 653,475,265 of NC_056737.1, forward strand.
GTCAATGAGAGGCTATGCCTAATGTAGATAGGAATGTAATGTATTGTCTCACAGTACATTTGGTATATGTTGTTATTTCAAGAGTACGTGAAGCTCAGTGAGTTTGGGGGCTCCCGCCCTTTGCTTAGCCTAGCTTACACATAGAAATCATCTAAATGGGAAATAGGCGGAAGCAACATTAATGTCAACAGTGTAATGGTTACAGCATCCGCATAGTATCTGTGCATTTGAGGTTACAATCTCAATAAAGGCAAGGATGTTTATTATGTGCAAAAGTATACCTTAACCGCAGCTTGCATATATAGATAGTAATCGTCTGCATAATAAACATTCGAATCACCCATATAAACCCATGTGTGCAGAAGAGTACAGTCAACAGAGAATGTAATCTTATGTCAGCACATAGTGAGATGTTACGTCACTGACATGTATATATCCGGAATAGGTAGCGGATGTGGCCATGTTTGCGCTCACAGGTTATACGCTACAAAGTTTGTTTAACTGTGTTTAATCACTGCTATAATGTCACACAAACACTTTTAAACATGCTTACAACTGCTTAAATGAGCCTTACTCTGCGGTAAAAAACATTTGTAAAGAATCTCAGATGTCGAACGCTGGACCATGCACACTATAGTCATGGGACGTACCAGTAAACCATCCGAGGTGTACACATGTTTCATGGTCTTGAGACTACACCTTATACCATATGCATTTCACTGTAATGATCGCAAATGGGACAGTGACTTTGTGTACATATGTACAGTACATTGCAATGTACTGTAGTTTGTGAACCAACACATTCCAGTCTACAGATGTATTACTGTTACAAACTAATACCAAATATATATATATATATATATATATATAT
>NC_056737.1:653478635-653513635 GCF_019279795.1 Protopterus annectens
AACTCCTCAAGGCATTACACAGAATACATTACTGTTCATCTCCATACAGCTGTTGCAATAGATTCCAAACAAAACTTCCACGCTGTCTTCCTCACAAGTAAGGCAAAGGGACAACCCCCATGAGGAGTACTCAATTATACTCCACTGTAGCTATGGTATTAGCTAAGGCAGTAGCAGCGCAGCTGATATGCATGTTATTAGCTACTTAGGAACACCAATTGGTCATCGGGATAGCACGTTACTGATCTGTGACTATAAAAGGTTGCCTTGTCACACATTCAAACCATCTGTATCTACCTGTAGGACAAAGCAAAACACTGAAAGATGAACCGAAAATGAGTATTACATTAGTTAATAACATCTCAGATTATTAAGATGGTATGTATAACATGTAGTTTGTCTGTGTATGTAGTACCTGTACTTTAAGAATTACAGTGTAATCAATGCATATAGTGGAAATAGCTATCTTGTAGTGATGTATTATTGAGCAATAGTAATGCTTGTAGTATTCTATGTGTGTAAAGCTGTAGGTCACACGGCACACTCCACATACACCACAAAGGATGATATGGGCTTGGAACCCACCAATTCGCTTCCAGCCAATGTCAGTGTCAGGACTGGTCCAACAAGTATGTGCAATAACAGGGGATAGTATATGTCGATATATTGTAACAGTCAACATATGTATGGGTGTATAAGTAAGATGAACATGTTAAAGGTGGGCTTACCGTGCAAATATGGCGTGCATTGTGGGATATTGTGCCAATACCTGTGTAATGTACAGTATTCTAGGCAGATCTGTATTCTGTTCTTCATAGCAGTTCTGTTATGTTATGCAAACAGTAGTTATGTCTATTGGCAACTACAATACTCAATGACAGGATACATAGCATTAGTATTCATCTGGCAGGTTAGCAGCATGATAGCAAAAATAATTGGAAGAGCCAGGTAACTATCCATGCACATAACACATGTAATATCCACCTCTCTACTATTGTTTGCAAGCAATAACAGCTGTGCATGTGTACATGTTATGCAAATGTGTAGTGACCCTTGTTACAGGACTGGGCCAGATGGCTATGTGCACACCTACATAGAGTGGATATTGAGAGTACAGACACACTGATTGAACTACCAGGTTTGTGTAGCCCAACCTCTCATTGCCAACCTAACAGCCACCTGCACATACTGTATGTAAGGTAGTGCACAGCATTGGTAATAAAACAGGTTGCATATCATCTTTAACTCCAGTGTAACATCTGCAGTAGGAGTGTAAGATGCAGGAGACAGCTGCCCATGTGTATTAATCGAATCATAGGTGATGGCTCACACTATCTGATTATATCCTGATCATGTTGATAGTGGCATCAGAGCCTATTGATACATGAGGGTGTCTGTGCCCAACAGAGTTCATGGTCCTGGTGGATATGTGAGTATATACCCATAGAAGGAAACAGACAGGTAGACACTTCCATCATCTGCAATCAACTAACAGGATGTTATATGGTCCTCAGAGGAGGATTGCTGCTAAAGGTAGCTACTATGTTTCCATAATAGCCAGTGTTGTCACGTCCATAACACAAATAATTACATGTGAGCATCACTGTCTAAAACATCTTTGTAGGCAATGCATAAACTAAATGCAGTACTTGGTACTTGTAGTACTAACTGCTCATTCAGGCATGTCCACTAGTCAGCTACTGGTGTTTCCTAATGTCAGCTTTGTGTATGTGGCCATCTTGGGGGAATGCCATGCACACTGCCAGACCCACCTAACACCACACCCCAGACATTGTTTGTCATGCAGCTACAGGGTAAGCTGGAAGGCAGTCCAGTCTACAGCCATGACTGGACTGGACAGTCATGAGGTGTAGGTTAACACATGCAGCTCATCAACACAACCAACACATACCCTTACCAGAACACAGTAAGGACACGCACACACACTACTGGACATCACACACATTCACAGATGCATCTAAATATCTGGCCAAACAAGTGACACCCCAAGTAGGAAGAGACAGACACCAAAATACACAAACTGCATGACATAGTTTGCATAATTGTGCCACACCTCTGAACACATGACTGGAAACATGCCCAAAAGGACTCATTTGTGAATGCAAACTCTAGCACTATGTTACACACCACACCGACATATACAAGGGCATACATACTGTCAGCTGCCTGTTTGCCATGATTAGCCACATACTCATACACTCAGACCACCTTTTGAACTATACACATGGCTCTGGCATATTCCATGTTGTTGTGCAGGACCTGTGATGCAGTAGCCTGGACTGCATGGAAACCCATGTAGGAACTGTCAGGTCTTGTAGCCCATGCAGGTATGTCCCAAGGCCTGGGTAGCATTCTGCCATTGGCCAGAATGATACTGCAGTACAGGGACAAAATGATTGTATTACATAATTGTCCAGTGTAGTGGTGCATGTCACAGGGTATCCAGTATCTGTCATTCTGGGATGACATGGTTGACAGACCATGATGCTTTGCCAGACAGGGCCTGCATCTGTCACCCCTGGGAATCTGGATACTGCCTAGGGCTCATGCTTCCCCTATAGTGCCTTCATCATGCATGGTTCAAGTGAGGGTCCACTGCTGTTACAGGGACAGCCAAGCAATAAACTGCGAGTCTCACTACACAATGATACATGTCAGAAACACTATACGGACACACATATGCCAATCCCTAACATGGGGAACATATCTGTGCAGTAGCTGAGACATGTTTCACCGCTGCAGAAAGAACACCTGCATAAGCATGTTATAACACATACCTCACCTCTTGCCCATTATCCTTTATTGAAACACACAGACTGCAGGGGTGTCCATATTCCTGAAGGATATGTACACCCCTACGTTAATTGCACTTGCATAACATCAGATGCATTATACTGAGCAACTACGTTTGTGCCAAAGTGGAATTCAAAATGCACCTTGAGACAGATCACCGACCAGGCCGCGGATTTCCCAACTGTCATAATCTGCTGTAATAGGGAAGATTAGGTCTGAGGCAGAACCATAATAATGGCTATTCTCAACTATTCCATTATGAACTGGGAGGACTCCTTATGTACCAACACCTGCGCTCAATGCATGTTGGATTCCATCGACCCCACTGACCTGGATCACAGTAGTCACACAAACAGGGATAACAGTATGCTACACATAGTTAGTCTCCAATGCCAATGTTATGTTTCCTAAGTGCTGAGTGGTGAGTGTCATGGCACCCATGCAGATGGACAATGTACGTGCAAATGCTGAATCCTACATAAATGAACCTTAAGCAGTCACATATGTGCAGTGATTGTGACATTGAAACAGAACTAGGAGTCAACCCATCACAAACAAAGTAGGCAAACTGGCGGTACCATGCTTTAAACTGTACCACAGAAGGTAGTAACTGTTGCAAGAGTGAACACTTGAGTGTAGGTGATCCCTGGTCAACCTCTGCAAGATGCAGATAAACCATATATAACCATGCAAAGCTACTGTGAAACTAATCAGCCACATATTATGAGGCCAAGCACAGAGCATTCTATAGCTGTGTCATTAATCTTAATGGCAATGACAAGACCTGCTGTGCTGCACAGCACTATGGCATGGGAGGTACTGCACCTACAGAAATAGCACCTGTTCATCCAGATAGGGTCTCGGAGAACTTAAACCCACTCCCACCTCCCCCCACCCCCAACAGGTACACTTAGTAATATATCCATGTACACTACAGGGCCCCTGTACTAACGACTATGCAGGTACAAGCTGCACTCTCTAAAGCCATACATACAGCTTTCATGGGACCTGTCAAAATCCCAGGGTGTATCCTACACACATGTAAGAACATTCAGCTATCCACATACACATCATGTTCAGTCATATCTCCATGTCAGGCTGTGTACACACGGAATGGTACACAGCAACATTTATCACACCCCACAAAGGGGGAGACACCATTGATAATGGGACATAGTGCAGAACTACCCTGCTGAGTCTGGTCTGTGCAGCCATGAACCATGGTCATCGTAATTGATGCACTCGGTACACATCTAGATGACAGTAGGGTTGATTCACACTGCATATCATGACCTTGCCAGGTCGTAGGACACTATCACCCATACTGTGTTCCAGCTGCACCCAGTAAACTAGGTGTATATTCCTATGTTACAGGACTGGTTGGCAACTGGACTGCTGGCAGAACCCACACTAAAGAAGGTGTCTGATCTGGCATGGCTTAGTGGTAAATAACTTTGTGTATGGTGTGCAGGGTCCTGGGTTCGAGCCTTGTAGAGGCTGTTTATTTCCCCCTCCCCCCCAAAAGGAGAGATATCTATACCAAACGATTGCAGCCCCCCAAACATCTCCAGCGCCCAAGTGAGAACTGCTCTCTCCAAAGCAAAAAACACAGCATCCATGGGACCTGATGGTGTCCCCGGCTGTGTGCTCCATGAACTCAATGAGGAATTAAACCCACAGCTAGGACAGCTGTTTAATCAAAGTCTTACCTCTGGATACGTACCCAGGGAGTGGCGCACTGCAACTGTGGTACCACTTCACAAAGGCGGTGCCTCCACCGACCCTGGAAATTACCGCCCATTAGCTTGACAAGCCTTATCTGCAAAGCCATGGAGAGGATCATAATGGACCTCATAAATAAAGACATAGGAATTTGCAGACTTTGGATCCAACCCAGTTTGGCTTTGTCAAAGGCAGATCATGCCTTTTAAACTTGGTTGACTTTTTGAAACAGTCACCAAAGCCATTGATGAGGGAAAGGCAGTCCATACAGCCTACCTCGATCTGGCTAAGGCCTTGATACAATACCCCATTCGGGTATCATTGAAAAACTCATCAGCTTAAATGTCAACCCATACATCACAAGATGGGTTGCAAACTGGCTGAGTGACAGAACCCACAGGGTCAGAGCTGCTGGCGCCATGTCAGACTCAAAGCCTGTCACAAGTGGTGTCCCACAGGGCTCAGTCCTGGGCCCACTCTTGTTTGGCATCTACTTTTCCAGTACAAGCAAACACAGGAGGGTTATGGCTGACAAAGTTTGCAGATGACTGCAAACTGGGCGCCATAGTAGAAAACACATCTGACACAGATATCCTTCAGAAGGGTCTCACAGAAGCGGATAACTGGTGCCAGAGCCACGGCCTAAAGTTAAATGCCAAAAATGCATAGTCATACCCTTCGGGAAAAACAAGGTTACCCCTAGCTACCAAATAGGTGGCAATCCACTGAGCACAGAAGAAGTTATCAGGGACCTGGGGACCCAGGTTGATAGTAGTCTGTCATTCGACACCCATGTAGCTAAAGTAGTTAGGAAGACCTTCTACATTGCCCACCTTATCATGAAGGGATTCTCATCTAGATCAAGGAGGTCATAGTCTCCCTTTACTCATCACTCATCAGACCAATGATTGAGTACAATGCCCCATTCGAATGTATCTGACCCGACACTTGCAGCAGCTGGAGAGGCCACAAAAGTTCCTCACCAAAAGGATAAAGGGTCTCAAAATCTGTCCTATGCTGCCCGACTGAAAGAACTCCAGCTCTATTCAGTCGCTACCGCTGCTCAGAGGTGACCTTTGCCTAACATACAAGGCCATGTCAAACCCAGATTTGATGAATATGCTTCACCTCAAAAAATCTAGATCCATCAGAGCCACAAGGGGAGACTTAAACCTTGACACGGCTATTAATAGGACGTGCTGGAGGGATAGATTCATCACCCAAAGACTCCCTATGCTGTGGAACAAAATCCCGGTACATGTGAGGCAGAGCACCACGCTGGCCTTGTTCAAGAGAAATCTTGACCAATGGATGGGAGATCGCAGATATACCCCAGGGATTACCTCAGTGTCACTGCTCGACAGAGGCACAGAAAAATAATGGGTATAGTTCCCCATACTAAAGGGGTGGCCTAAGCCACAAAACGATGGGCTAGGCTTGTAAATGCCCTCGGGCAGATAGCCTAGTATGAACCTATGAACCTATGAACCTATGAATACACACACATCAAACCAGTGCCAGCCACAGTAATACAGGGGTCATTCCTGGTACTCCCCCCTTTTTGTTATCTATGGCACATAGACTAACACAGAAGGCATTAGCCTACTGATGTTTGCAAATGACTATGAACTAGGAGTAATCGTTGACTCATTGTGTGCTCATTCAACACATAGAAGGGCCTTAATGTGTCAGCTGTATGGTGTAAGATGTATGGCCACAATCTGATAGCTAAATATTGCATTGTCATCTCCTATGTTACAAACCCTGTACACATTAACTACCACCTAGGCAGCAGACAACATAATGGCAACTGTGTGTATGGGATGCAGCTGGACAGTACTTCCCTTTGATAGTTACGACACCACAAAAGTCAGGTATTCGTATGTGGCACCCATAATCATGACAGGGCACCATCCAGGAATATAAAGATAACTGCTCAGCCCTACGCAACACCCATGTGACCCATAATAGATTACATATTTCCTTTAAGGGTTATTGCCCATGTGTAGATGGCCTACACTGCCCTTCACAATCCTTAGCTGCAGTATGTAGCATGCAGCTTACCATGAATAAAGCCATGTCAAACCCAGAGATGTTGGACATGCTACACTTAACACATCCTGATCCCAAATAAACACAAACGTCATGGACATCCACCTTTCAAGTACAAAGATCACAAAATGCATGACAGATTTCTGTCCCATACACTTTACATACTCCTGCCATACTATGCATCCCTGTCCAGCGAAGCTGCACATCGCCCATCTCTGTGACATGGTGTGGTGTCCGCATGCCAAATATATCAGTAACCATGTGTATCAGTTCTGTGGCACTGCTTGAACTGGCCACGGAAACTTACCTATCTCTTGCTTACAACTAGGTAAACTGTCTGCCTAGGCTCATAAATAGCCCAGGGCATACAGCCTACTAGATCACTATGACCATGCATGCTATAGTTGATATCCAACCCTGCAAATACCATCAGGCTAGCTATTGTCCCATGTGTTACACATGTGCAACACCGGCAATACATGGCAGGATGCTATACAGCTGTACAGTGCCATGTAGATGTATATGGCAAAACACATACATGCTTGCAAGTCTGTAGGGTCACAAGTCATGTTCCTAATGACTATGTATGACTATATATGTGGCATATACACATCATTAAGGTTGATTGCATTAATGTGAACACATCCAGGCATGTGCTGATAGGTAAAGACACCACTACAGGCAAACAGACATGCCCACGTCAAGACAACATCCACATGGTGTATGAGTAATGTCATCACATGACACACACATATATGGCGATAACATCACATCACCAGTTGGTGTAAAATGTGTGTGACTTATACATGTCAGTGGTGTTAGTGTCATGTAGATTTGAAAAGACGCATTTGTAATCTTAATAAATGTGATACACATGTATGTTCAGCTGTATTGCTGTACTTCTCTGAGTTACTGTGACCTGTCTCCATCGTTATGTCTTCCAGGTATGCCACATAGCAGGCTACCATTGTACAGCTGCTTGGAGGATGAGGTCCTCATCCCATACCTCCTCGACAACTACACAACGCTCTTTAGCCATGTGCCACAGGATGCACAGCAGTGGAATGCCCTGTGGGAGGAACTCTGCAGGAGGGTAAATTATGTTGGCAGTCACAATCGCACCTATCAGCAGGTGCACTGACACTGCACTGACCTGATAAGATGGGCGAAACAGCATGCTAATGCAATCGTTAGGGAACAAGGTGCAACAGGTGGGTGGCCACTCACCCAGCCCCCACTCACATGTACCGAGGAGCTACTAGCCAACCTGGGGACACCTGCAGACCTCCATACACAAGCTTTAGCTGGTATTGTGGAGGTGGGTGTCTCTGAAACACTGAGCCTGGAGTTGCCTGGTAAGTCACTACTGCACATAAAACACAACTATATATCACATAGTTACATGTGTTACTGTACAATATGCAATGCAACATCATATGCAAGGCATGTATGCACACCTGCCACATACTATAGTCTGCTACTCTATGTGTGCACAGATGTGCATACTCCATAGTATAGTGTATTGTACTGGCGTATGTGTTAACTTGGACATTGCACCATGTAGCTATCACACAGGTGTGGATAATGATCTTACTGCTGTGGCACTCCTGTTTAGGTACCTCTGGTGTTTTGCAGTGACAGCAGCCTGTGTCAGGTGAGATTGTTATTATTTACCAGGCTTGATAATGCACTGAACATATTAATTGCATGCTATCTGCCATAACACACGTACACATAATGTATGATGGTCCTGTTAATGGACACTGGTCAGACCTGCAATGCATCACACTGTTTACCTATGTGAAACAATTGAAGACTATATGAAACACCTACACTAAACCTTCCAAACTGTCATTGCCAGATGTGTGGACAACAGTGAATATAATGGTGGAGGTGTGTTCCACTGTAGGGACAGGTACTACATATCAGCATTACACATGTTGGGAATACGAACAGTACTGTACAGAGAGCATATGTGTGCACACACACTAAATGTGTTGGAGCTGAAGTATGCCCGGCCCACAGGATACACCCTTGTGGAGTATACTCTTGCTATGAATGTCACACAATTTCATGTGCCATCAGACATGTCCATAACATGTAGTGGGCTGACTGCAACACTGCTCAACTATCCTGCAAAACATGTCTCACATCCCATACATACCACCCTTTGTCTGCATAACCCTGTCCTCAGTGGAGTATATGACATCTATGGGTGTATGTCATATGGGATAACACTGACATGTGAAATAAGATGGCCATCATAACCTTTGGACTGAACATGTGTACACATAGCCATGGAGGATGGCCAGAGACATGAACCAACCCACACAGTAGAAGTGATGTACATGTGTGTACACCCTGTTGTACATTGGCTCGACACAATACAACTATGGCCTTTGTGTATTGGTGATATTGCAGAAGTGAACCACAAAACATCATACAGGCCTGTGTACAGCTTGGGTAGGCATAACATGAAACCACCACATTACATGTCTTGAACATCTGGAGTGCATCACGACATGGAAGCATTCAACTATACTGTATTAAAATACATACATGTGTTGTACAACATACACATACATCCACATCAAGCCACAGATACAGTACATTCAAATTTCTGGTGTCAGACATCACTGTCATGCCTGATCATCATGTGTGTGAGGTACACAGATGGCATGTGGGACACAGAGTACTTGTAACATAGCCATGTGTGGTCATAGTTGCCAGGTATCAGTAATACGGTTGCAGATGTGCAGGGGTGTCATCCATATACCCTTCTGTGACCTGTGTCACACATTCCACATTAGGGTTTAGTGTGTATACACCTCGGTGATGTGGGTCACATTCCACTTTAGATATGTATTTTATGAGAACATAGTCATGGCTATGAACTGTGTCAGTAGCTCATACTGTATAGCAATTGTGAATCCACATGACGCCCTGCAATGGCTATGCACATCAGCTCAATGTGCAGTATGTCCCTGCATATTTGTAGGGTGGGCAGACAACATTGTATCAGCTGAAGGCCGATGTTAGTATAACACATCCCTGCATTGGGACACCATTACCGTACTGTAGATTGGAAAGGACACCATTGTGTTACACATGTATGCATGTCATTCAACATGTCAGCAGAAGACATGTCATACTACATGTGATTGGCAAGGTCATACACCACACAGCAGGCCAGTGTACTGTAAACCTGTGCTGGTCTGTGGCACCATTGCAAAGTAGGGACAGCCATGTCAAACATGTGTGTACAGCCACATGCACAATGGCTACACTCAGCTCAGGGGTAGGCAGAATAATGTTGAACAGACATGCACTGCTTTGGGGGAGATATGCAAGCTAGGGCTCAGGCAAACATAGTATGCAGTCGACATACCCTACAGCTTATGTCCTCACACATAGGGGTGGTAGCCAACCCAAAGCATCAGTGGCAAATGTACAAAGGTCAGCGATGGTCTGTTAACATGTGGTGTATGTTGCACACATCATGGCAGTGCAGTGCAATGGTGCAAAGTGCATGCATTGTGTTGCAGGTATGGGGCAGAGGCTACTAACACAAATGATGCAATATAGGTATGTATGCTAACCACCACTATAATTATGTAAGGTGCATGCTGTCTGCTATAACACATGCATGCTGTTGTGTGCAACTCAGATAAACTATGATAACTACCACTATAATTGCCTAAGCTGAAACTATAATTGTCTAAGCTGAATGCCATCTGCCATATCACCTGCATGTAGTGTGTGTGTCTGTGTGTGTTAGTGTGTGCGTCATTGTCTGTATCAGTGTGCGTGTCTGTCTGTGTGTCCGTGTCTGTGTCTGTCTGTCTGTGTCTATCTGTCTGTGAGTGTCTGTCTGTGTGTCTGTGTCTGTACGTATGTATGTATGTATGTGTGTGTGTGTGTGTGTCTCTGTCTGTGTGTGTATGTCTGTCTGTGTGTGCGTGTGTGTCTGTGTTTGTCTGTCTGTGTGTGTATAGGTCTGTCTGTCTGTCTATCTGTGTGTGTCTGGTATAATTTGCAATGTACAGTTCTTGTCTTCCCCTCACAGGTGTTTATGTAGGTGCGTTTCCCTCCTGCAGTCCACCTGATGTTAGTGTCCCCACAGACTTTAGCAGTGATAATGATAGTATGATTGAGGCACAGGCAGGGTTGTCAGGGGCTGAATCTGTGCCATCGGTTGCCATTCCACCTGTCTCCCCCTCATCCTTGCACACAGTTTCCCTACCTGCACATACCCCATCACCACCGGCCATAGAGGAAGGACAGTTGGCAGCATGGAACAGGGAAATGTGGTGACTATGGAAGGTGTGCCTGCACACCATGATCCCAGTCAACAGACTGGTGATATCCCACACAGGCATGTGCCCAGTGCTGCTCGTAGGAGGACCACTGACCAACATGCCCCTGCGAGTCCAAGCACATCAGCTGGAGTCACCAGATGCATGTTTCAGGCTGTAATGGAGGCACAGGCATCTGCTGAATGGTACAACAGAGAAGGTCTAAGGCTTCAGAGGGCTGCTGTCCATTCATTAACTGACAACATCTAGGCACTTGCAAATGCTCACCATCATCTTGCAGATTTTTTGGATAGACGATTGGGTGACTTGGTGGGAGTCCTTGACTGTGGCATGTCAATCCTCGAGTGTGGGATGTCTGTGCTGGAACATCTGATGGGAGTGTGGTGTTAGGCACATGAACGTAGCCCAGCAACAACACCTGCTGAAGGTCTACGTGAACATGCTACTGCACATGCCCGCTCCCATAGTGGCGGTAGCAGCAGCAGTGCAGCTGGTGTTGTGCAGTCCACACCAGGACACAGCAGGCCATGTGCACATGGTCATGGATGGTCCCAACAGGGACATGATTCCAGTGGACATGTGTCATCAGATGGTACCCAATCTGGATCTCTGCCTGGTAGTGCCTGTGCAACCCCCGGCTGGCACAGATCATGTGGCCGTGGCCAGACACGGTGAATTGTGAAACCTGCCTTGAACAGTCTGCAGCTGTTAATATTACCCCTGTGTAGGCCAGCCAAATGCCAGACCTGTGTACATGCATACACACACACTGGAAACAAATGTAACACACACACGCATAACATCCACACACAGCCAATGATTTGACAGGCCCTAACACACATGCATGATGTCATCCAATGGCACAGCCTAGGCCTCTGGCAAACATTATCACCCTGTGCATATGATGATGCCTGTGCCACATCCCTGTCATCCACACCATTGTTGCAGGGACATGCTCATATGGTCTGATGCACAGGGTGAACATACTAGGTAGACAATTATAGATTAATATTGTTGAGTAGTGTTGACAGGCAGCAGACATACCACGTATTGCAGTTTTAGAATGCATTTTGTACATTTGACAGTATGTATCACGTGTAACAACACTACCAGCATGTTGATCTTGATGTTCTGCCTTCCTCTTTCAGGTGTAGATGCATGTGCTGGGGGATGTTGGTGTTTGCAGGAGTCCCATATGTACATGTTGACTACCCGCAGGTCAGTATGACAATACCTGCATGCACTTTGTAGCTTCCACATCACAGTTATATTCTCCCATGTTTCAATTATGTTTACTGTTCTAATGATCCAAGAGCATGATAGCTGAGTAGTAAGCTACTGTGTTCAGAGCTGTCATATCCAGAGTGGGTGACATCACAGGTATAGTTACCTGGAGCACGGAGTGGGTAAAAGAGTGGTATGCTGGATAACAAGGGTAAAGGCCAGTGGAAATAGTGGCTTCTCATTGGGAAGCAGTAATACCCACTGCCATGACAGCATGCAAACACAGATACACCCACACAGTCAGAGATTCACGACACAGTAACACACACTCTGACACACACACACACAGTTGCCAGTGTTTGGCTGAGAACCCCTGCCTATGTGCATATCATCATTATAGTACTATGCAATTACAAGATGTGCCCCAGCGATTACACATGTACAGGTAGTTGGAATGGCCTAAGATTGAGGACACCGACAGGGATACTACAGTGCAGTGAGTGTATGTGGGGAGGGGGGTCCATCAGTAGGCTGTATAACAACAGGACACACCCCAGGGAGTACATGTTAACAGGTGGTTAGAATGCCCGTCTACGATTGATTATATCAACAGGGGATGCTAGATTGCTATGAGTGGATGGGAGGAGGGGGCATTAACACTTCACTATGGTAAAATACAGCCTCACTCCAGGAACAAGACAGCCATACACATGGACAGCCATACACACACACACACACACACACACACACACACACACACACACACACACACACACACAAACACTGGCATTCACAAAGATATACACCTATGTCACACACATGCAGACACTTTACATGTGTGAGGTTTAACTACCTGCCTATGCCTTTCTTTCTACACTTCACTCTGTACTGGTGTCAACAACAGTGTTCAAGAGAGTGATAACATGTGGGATGTATTCCCAACCATAAGTGACATATATGGACACCCACCCACACGTGCCAGTACTGTGAATCAAGCACCTGCCTATTTCATGATAGGTACTTCAGAAGTACAGCACTATCGCATCTGGTACACTGCTTACTGACTCTTTCCTTTGACAACTCTGCTGATATATGCACAATATATGCACAGGGGAGGTATTACTGTTACAGGTGTCATGAGGTTTGCCTTCAGTGTCACCCTTACAGCATTTTACATTGTCTGTCTTCCACTTCAGTTAACAAAACCTGACCTTAGCAGATACACAGATTATTGTAGGACTGGTTGTAACACACCAGTGAGCCGTCCTCAGTAATCATTCATCTGCAAAGAAGCCCCACCACTTAGTAGTCATGTCCAAACATCTTTCCATACCTCATGTATGGCTTACTGTACTTAGAGCATATCACCATATACAGTTGGCAATGTGGAGGCTGTATTGCAACAGCGTAATGTACTAAGACAACAGTCACCTTCAGACATCAGACACTGCACACACACATGGAATCTACACAAACAGCTATACATGTACACATTTGTGGTCTACATCAGTACGTGCCCTAGCAGGTCAAGAGGATACATTCCACACCTTCCCCACGCCATGTGTGAAACATAGCAGAGAATTACACCATAATGGATGTTGTAGTCATGTACTGGTAGGACACCACCACTTTCACCGAGTAACCAAGTGTACATATATTACAACAGCACATATCAGCGTGACACACAGAGCATTATTCCATGTCATGCTCCTACAAACTGTTGCTTGACAGTGCCATGGTGAAGCCAGGGTACTGTAATGGTCAACAGTGGGCACATCATATTTGCCACACACACCTCACATGTACTGGAACAGTGCCAGCAATGTGCTCTGTTAGAGCTAGGCAGTACACTCATTCAAGCATGTGCTAGGTCTGTGGCTTGTAAACATCTCACCCCAGCATGTACTGGCTATTGTGGTACTAAGGCTAATATCTAGACAGCACACAGCATGCATCATTTGCAATTGTTAACATGAGGTATATGTAGGAGCTGTGGCCACACATGGCTGTACATGTCATGAACATATCAGCTGTGACTATTCAGGAACATACAGAGCAGAGCTGGATTTTCCTGAGTCTGTAAATACAGGCCTTGTGTAGGTCCTATGATCCTATTATTTGGTTATGTTTGTAGGCATTGCATTAGGAGGATATGTCTAAAGACATACATGCCACATGGGGTGTTGTATGATATGATAGGTGTCATGGGTGACCAGCAGAGCGGGGATATTACCTCTGTCAACATAGATATCAAACCTTATGTACTGTTAGCATGCTATCTGCCATGCGCATGTGTGTAATGACTGTAGCCAACTGTATGTAGAAAGGAAAATGAAAGCTATGGTAATGTAATATATGTTGTATGAATGTGGGATGTACCTATCCAGGGCAGGTATGGTTAGGTCATATCCAACCATGAGGATGTTGTTTACAGGTGTACAGCAACAGTCGACTGTGTTAATGCTGACAACATCCGAGGGACCCTGGTATGTATACAACTGAGCTGGTTACAAGCAGTGGCATTATTGCATTGCATGACACATGATGCAGCTGTGTCTGTACACAGGTACTTTGCACAGTTGATGTAGGCCTAGGTACAGTCCCCCAATCGAGGGATATCTGGTGGTCTACCATACTATATCATACCACATATGGATGTGTGTTGGTAGTCTGAGAACAAGGTGGTGGATGTATATCAGGATACAACCTAGAATGCAGAATTTGCCACTGTCATCTGTACCTGACTCATCTGTGATGCGATATGTTGGAGTAGTGGTCTTTACATGTGAGTAGCCTTTATGAATATGTGTACACCACCACCTGGAATGGTCCATACCACAGTTATGGCCCAGATGTCTGGATCTGAGTTATATGGTGGTAGTGCAATTGTGCACTACAGATCCTTCAGCCAGGTGTTCCTCACTGCACAGATGTCAGTATTCCCCATTGTAGGTTCTACATTGTGCAAATGGATTACTAAAGCCACACATCTAGCACAGGTTAGCATAAGCATCCAATGCAATTGCCATGTAGGTGTCAGGGTGTTACTTCTGTGTTTAGAACATTTGCCTTGGAATGTGGCTATATGGGTAAATGCGACCTAGGTATTATCCACACACACGTGTAGCATGGATGCATGTGCTCTGTGTTGAGGGCTTGTCGTTTGGTCATGACAGCCAGGAATGACAGACACTGGACAACCTCATAATAACAGCAGGACATTGGCTCATTGTTTTAGTCTAGCAGTCGCCACCCATACCATAACATCGTTGCACGTGGCATTAATGTGCTTGGTAGCAAATGCCCCATGTAAAGTGACGGACAGAGGTAGCACTTGTGTATATGACCAAAGTGAGATATACTTAGGTTAGCAGTCCTGTTTATAATGACAACTTCTAACACAGCCGGGAGAGGTCATCTTGACACCTGCACCTCAGCACCATTACACAAGGTGGCTCGCACATTATGCTTGCACATGCCACTGTTCCACATATAATGCCACTGTCCACAACCTGCTATCAATGTATGCCTTTCAGGGCAGCAAGGTGTGTGACACATGCTGTAGGTAGCATCCACCTGTGTGACCGAGGTAACCTATTGTCTGTAGCGTCTACACATGCATAAATGTGTATACGTAGCATATATATGTCAGTACTTCATGTACATGTATACATGTGTATCACACAGCACAGACACATATATATCATTTACAGGCGACATACAGGTATCAGGTAGTAAACCAGTATGATATGCATATATACTGACAGGTAAGATGTACCTAGCTGTAAACCTGTGTGTTTACAATAGGAGTCCATTACAACATGTTCTGTACATGTAAGTGTTTGAGCATGCACACAGTGGCCTTCAGTGGTTAGAATCAGAGTGCATCCCAAACAGCCCTGTGCTACTAAGTGTATGAGCGTACCCACTGCCACCTTGTGTAATTTGAGTCAGTGCATCCAACAAGCCCTTTGTTACTAAGTGTATGAGCATGCCCAGTATAACCTTGTGTAGTTGTAGTCATAGTGCATCCCAAATGGCCCTGAGCTACTAAGTGTATGTGCATGACCACTGTACCCCTGTATAGTGATAGTAGTTGTCCATTCCGCTGATGGCCATACTCCAGTTCAGGTTCCTGTTGTGCTACAACTATACCTTTCAGGCCTACCTGTGGATGATGTGTCTTGTTTGTGCATATAGGTTGCAATGGACACCTACTTTAAACACACAGGTCTACAGCTATGTACTTTGTGACTGTTATTCTCCCTGTTGTTGTCCTCAATTGTAGAAGGGCAGTCTGATTGCTTTGGAATGTATAATCTCTGTGGCGCGTCTCATAACAGTGTAGTACTATAATGGTGATCTTTAGATAGGCAGGAGTTCTGAACCCACCACTGGCAACTGTGTGTGTCAGCCAGTGGTTGTGTGTGTGTATTTGTGTCTGTATTCTGTCATGGAAGTATCTTTTGCTGCATTCCAAAAGATACCTCCTTTTGCACTGACCTTTATCCTTGTCAACCAATAAACCTCTCTCTTCCCCCTCCCCACTGCAAGTAATCAGTCCTGTGATGTCACCCAGCTCCGATGTGGAATCAGTACGTGTAATTGTATGTGTTCTGTGACACACATCCCAACTGCATACCACTGTACTAGTTACCTTTACATAGACAAGACGTGTATGCACAATACTGGCAAGTGTGTGTGTGTTTGTGTGTGTGACTGCCCTGTAGCCAGGCATACACATATGTAATGTCTTTTAGCACACCATTGTAGCCATCTGTGGTGACTGGTGTCTAGAAAGTATTACATAGTTAGGAATGGTAAAGAATACACAGTCAAGCATGGCAACAGTTAGGTATGTTATTTTCCTGTGCTACTGTCGAGCAGTGACACAAAAGTGGTCACTGGGGTGTAGGTCCATACCCATCATTCCCCCACCCTAACTCCACAATCCCCGGGGTAGATTACATTAGCCATCATTCCCCACCGCAAATTACACATACACAACAACCATCCCTTCTCTGGTGAACTGCTTATGATTGAAATGTCAAGGGATGTCTCTGTTATGTGTACACGTCAGTTCCTTTGGAACCCTTCTGTGTCACAAATGGCATTCAGACTTGTGTGTGTGTATATATATATATATATATATATATATATATATAAATATATATATTTATATGGATATGGCTGTGTCTGTGTATATGCATATAATGTGTATATATATATATATATATATATATATATATATATATATATATATATGTGTGTGTGTGTGTGTGTGTGTGTGTGTATGTGTACACATCCCATAGGTGTATATATATATATATATATATATATATATATATATATATATATATATATATATATATATATATATGTAGTTATGACAGTTGTACAGATGTAGACTTGTCTTTGTTTTTTCACAAAGTACAGTACATTCAAGAGTACTGTACATATGTACACAAAGGGACTGTCCCATTTGTTTTCAGTTCTGTGGAATACCTGCATTAGGATGTGCATTATAGACTCCAGGCAATATGTGTACATCCCGGATGGCATATTGGGATGTCCAGTGACCTCAGTGTGCATGATCCAGAGTTCAAGAGCTGCAAGCCTTGTTCATACTGTCAATTAGGACTGCATCAGATAGTTGTAAGCAGGTGTAAATGTGTTTTCATGACAGTAAGCAGTGGGTACATGCAGGTAACAGACATGTACAACCCGCAGTACACTTGAAATACCCTTCTTTGGCAATCCTGCTGATGTCAACCACCTACAAATACACCTCTGGAAGTGCTGTAACCCAATAATCTCCATGACGCATGCTGTAACTGCGTAATGCTGTAGTGTGCTAAACGTGTTTGGTAGGTGTTCTAATCCCAGGCAGGTCAACTGTGTGTGTGCGCCTGCCTGCCTGTGAAAGAAACAATGCTTTTAGAGTATGTACACTCTTTACAACCCACATGACCACCTTTGGCAATCCTGCTGATTTCACTCACCTAGAAATACACCTCTAGGATTGCTGCAATCCCATATTCTCCATAGCGTGTGCTGTAACTACATATTCCTGTAGAGTGATAAACTACTCAGGTAGGGGTTCCATTCCAAGAAAAAACAACTGTGTGTGTGTTTCTGTCTGCCTGAGACAAAAACAATGCTTTGTAGTGTATGCACCCTCTTTACAATTCACATGACCACTTTTGGCAATCCTGCTGATGTCACCCACCTAGAAATACACCTCTAGGACTGCTGTAACCCAGTATTCTCTGTAGTGACTGTTGTAACTGCATGTTGCTGTAGTGTGATAAACTAGTTAGGTAGGGGTTCTGTTCCAAGAGAGACCAGCTGTGTCTGTCTCTGTCTGCCTGAAATAAGAACAATGCTTTATAGAGTATGCACACTGTTCACAATTCACATGACCACCTTTGGCAATCCTGCTGATGTCACCCACCTAGGAATATACTTCTAGGACTACTGTAACCCAATATTCTCTGTAGCTTGTGCTGTAACTGCATATTGATGTAGTGTGATAAACTATTTCTGTAAGGGTTTTATTCCAAGAGAGACCTCGTGCACGTGTGTCTGCTTGAGAAAGTAACAATGCCTTTTAGAGTATGCATACTTTACAATTCCCATGACCACCTGTGAAATCCTGCTGATGTCACCCACCTAGACATACACCTCTGGGACTGCTGTAACCCAGTAATCTCCATAGTACATGGTGTAATTGTGCAATGCTGTAGTGTGATACATTAGTTAGGTAGGGGTTCTATTCCAGAACATGGCAGGTGTGTGCGTGTGTTTGACTGTCAGATCCTGTGTGGAGGTGGCTGTGAGTGTCTAACCACTGGACATGTTGGGGAGCTGATTTTGTAGTTTTCCTATATGGTGCCCGTCTTATATGTCACAATGTCCACATCATGAGGAGTACAGATGTCAGTCAGCCAAGGGACTGTGTTGGCAAGCCATACCCCTACATCTGGCAAAAGGCCTGGTGAACAAAGTATGCAACCCTACTATTACATGGAATACATCCTGAACTTATGTGTCATACACAAACACACTTGCCTAGAATATCCCGCTATGTTGCTAGTACCCTGTACATTGATGACATATAGTAGGCATGGTGTGATTGCAGTAGGCTGTAGAGGGCATGGCACCCTGTACAGCAGTACAATAGGCACATAATTGTGGACAATGTGCCTTCACTATGTTCCCCACTGGATGTCTTAACATCTGTGGTGCCATCAAATGTTATCCACAGAGGCCATACAATGCCTTACACGTGTGCCCTATATGGACCGATGCCAATGACACCAGGGAATACCTGTATCATGCTATCAATGCAGGTGCAGGGTCAACCTGCTGACTATAAGCAGGTTCTGCCACACCAGGCCAGTATTGGCATATCGGAGGATAACAGTTTGTGTACACAACATGTGCCAGCCAAACCAGGTACACCTGTACATGTCACTGTGCATTATTTTGGGACATGCACATCCCAGGCAATGTCCATGTCAAGGACTATCAAACACAGACATGGCATGCATTGCAAAGCTATGGCCATACACAATGGTAACCAGGATGTCAGGACAGTTCATACAATACCCATCTGTGTTGGACATTGCAGATACTACACCCCTGTACCACACTGCACACCACTGTTGGATGGCGTAATGCCAAGGATTACCCCTCACCCAGCCTTGTACAGCCATCTTGCACAACCAACCACTACACACCAATGAAGCAATGCACACATGCATGTCAGTACTGTTAGCTTGTGTCTGTGTGTGGGGTATGATGCTCCCAACCACAGTCACTCCCAGTATAACTACCATTGGCATACCAACATATGTCAAACAGGTTCACATGCCCTAGACCATAGAACCTCCGGATATCCCATGTGGTGCATGTAGTACCTGTGCATTACTGCAGTATGGCAAACTAAGTAGTTTGGGAGTGTATTTGTGGGCCTGGCAAAGAGTGTCAATGTGAGTCCATTAGAGAGTGTGGCTATGTTGACAATGACATCCGTTCACGTGGACAGCCATGTGTGCTACACCTAAAGTATGTCTGCTATATCTTCATTGCAGATGTCGCTCACCAACACACATATATGTTCTTACAGCACACCAACATGTCAGCTTTGTGGCACATGGAGTAACTGCATGCACTTGTAATAGTAATGACTACCAAGTCTGGGGTTTGAACCCCTGTACTGGTAGGTGTGTGACAGACAATGCTTAGGTTTTAGTCACCAAGCCCTTCTCTGATATACTTTGCCTCTGTCTGTCCCTCCCACACACTATCTGGTGGATGTGGAGGTGTACACATGCTCAGCAGCAACCTGTGTATTGTAAGTGATGGACATGATCAGGTGATGGCCTCTGCATCTATTGCAGTCCTACTCTAGTTGAGTGCATGTGGAACAGCTGTGATGATGTTCCCATAGCCATTCCATGAAAAACACAGTACAATATCTAGGAACATCATGTTGGTGTTTGCCCGTGACAGTCGCTGTGAGTGGTACCTGGATCTGGTGTTTGGTAAACGGCATCAGAGATAATATCTGGATGTTCCTCAAACAACATACACAGTGAGAAATAGCCTAAAGACAGGAGGGTGATGTGCCAGACATGACTACAGCATGTAAGTGTAGCTATGCTTCACTGAGACTACTGCCTGTTTAACAAGTTGTGTGTGGTAATGGCTATTCTGCATGTTTTAAAACTGACAAGACAGTGCTCTGTTTGTGAGGGGACCCCCATCCATAGAGCCATCTGTGGACTGGTCAGTGTGTAGAACCATTTGTTTCCTGGGTTACTCACTGAACACACATCTGTGAACAATAGGAACATAGTGTGAGGATTGCAGCCAGTACATGGTGAAAGTGATGAGTTACTACCATCACATCCCTGAGTGGACATAGGTCACATGAAACAGTGGTATGACAGACACTGTCTGGGGTTCTCAGTGACATGGCAATAATGGGCTACTGTTCATAGCTACAGTCACAAGTCTTCTACTCTTTGTACAAATGTCATGCAGTATATATGCATGGGTTGTGCTCCCTCTGCAAATGTATACCATCTGTTGTGTTGGATAGATGGTCATATCTATGCATGCTGCTGTAAGTAATCCTGAATGCTGTTGACTATTTCTAAGCCATATCTGTGTTTAAAGTACAACACCATAGGCTGTATGGGTTTGGAGGTCTCAGCAGAACCTCCTGTCCCACTTCAGCAGGCCATGGCATTGGGCACCAGCAAATCTGGGGTCCAGCTTTGGACCTCCACCTCTGTTGGCTCTGCACCACCTTCTGGTGGTACTGCCACTGATGATGGGGCTTGCCCCCCTGGGCGCAGGTCCAGACAGGAACATGTCCACTGTCGTACAGTCCCGGACGTGGTGCGTAGGGAGCTCAATAAGAAGTTTTGGGGCCAGATACATCAGCTCAAGGGTAGAGTGTCACATATACAGGGTGAGGCTGCCCCTCCTAGACAGCCCCCAGCACTGCCACCTTTGCAGCTGTTTTGGTGCAGTGATGGCTGCCCATGGCTGGGGACCTCCGTCCCACTGTTTCTATCTGGGGGCTTATGTGCTTGGGAATGCCAAACACCCCTCCCTGTCGGAGGTGCATCCCCCCATATGTGTCATATACTGACCCTGTATGCTGTCTTGTCTGTCATCCTACCCCACCTATCCTCCACGAGCATACCTACTCTCCTTCCCCCACATCCCACTCTCACCATACGGAAACAAAAGTCCAATCGGTTCCTAGAAAAACATTTGCCCCATACATAGCTGTCCATTTCACACACGTGTCCACTGGACACATGTAACCCTTTTAATATGCATCACAACATACTCCAGTTGTCCTCACCCCTGTCTCTCAGGTGCACGATCCTAGTATGCACATGACTCCTAAATGTTCCAGGTACACGTGATGCGGACGACCCCATTGTACACACAAAACTACCGGTCCCTCTATGGTTGAACCATTTACCTTTATCATGTTGATGATGTCGCACATAGCACCTTGCAAGAGTACTGTTCTCACATAATGATTGGACAGGAACTGTTGCGTTAATGTAAATAACATACACAGAGTGATATATATGAGCAATGTACACCTGTTTGCGTGCATGAATGACACATGTCTGCCTGAGGAAGTCCTGATATTACATAGGACAACACCACTAAATAATACAGGCATTGCTGATGTTTCTCTTTTCATTCCTTTGTAAAGCTTTGTTGTCACATGGGATGTTCCTATACATATATATATATATATATATATATATATATATATATATATATATATATATATATGTGTGTATCTATATGCTGGACACTCACACATACATCTACATGATGAAATACATTTCCTATACAGTTGACTGACTCCGCTGGATGATATGTTTGTGATAAGGTCCAATGTCTGTATATCTGCCATGGTGTAGTGGTAAATCACAATAGCTGTGTGGGCAAGGTCCTGGTTTTGAGTCTTGCAGAGGCTGTTTATTTTGTTGCTGGGCAGAAAAAGGCCATTGGATACGGTGCGATTAAGGCACATTAAAACAGTTGTGAGCGGGTGTGTGTGGGTTTGCGTGGTGCTAAGCAATGCTAACCTCTGGTTACAGTTTCTTACACTCAGCCTCTACATTGCTTTACCATACTGGCAGCCAGACAGGCTTACACCCGCTTGCTCCCACACTTGCAAATGCACTGCATTTGGCATTTGCATCTGACACTCACACTCCTGGGTGGGAGTGAGGACTATGATATTACCTTGTGATGCCTATTACTTTGAATTACATGCCTACAGTATCAGGAGTGGCTGCCCATTAGGTGACAGCATGCCGCTCGACTGTACGGAATCCGAGGCCTGTCCAGAGTTTGAGTAATATTATTGGTGTGTTCCTCTTACAATCTGCACCCATTTGGCTAATACATGGGAACTGACACTCTTCCATACAAACAAGTAATTGGGTTTTGGAACCCACATCCTTCAGCTGAGGCATGCTACTGCATACCTAATATTCTATTATCTTTCTAAGGTTGTCAGTGGAATATGTGCTTTCTGTCCCTATCGGACCTCTCATACAATTGGGGAAAAATACAAAACGAATCAGGGACACGGCATAACAACATCAGGGACACATTTAAATTATTGGTGCTATTAACCTGACACATTGACAGACTCAAAGCATATGAATTCATACACATTTTCTGAGGTAAATGATGTTTATAAGAGAAAAACACAAAAGCCAGCACTTTACCAGCTATGCCCACTTCGGAATATTACTTACATTCCCGGCGCAGTCCTAATACGACTGCACCAGCCAACACCTGCATGCCTAGGCCCATAATTGCATACCCATAGTTCCCCCACCTGCCACTCCTCTACAGCACTCATCCTTACTGTGGGTGCAGGTGGGGTATAAACACACCACTACACACTGCCCACTCTCCCCGTGTCAGGACACATGTCGTACGTTGTGTCGACCCATGGGTTATCAGGCTTGCACAACCTACTGGTCCATGTACATCTACTGCCTGGTTTGATAACTTATTACCGGGACTTACTCCAATCATTAATTTGTGGTGTCCCACAAGGGACATGCATGTCTATGTTTCAAGATTAGACCTGGCAGGTCTATCCCACTGGTAGTATCCTGCCAGTGATCTGGGAAGCAGTGGTGTGTTTACCTTCATTGTGTGTCTGTATGTCTCACTGGCCCAGCTGGGGGTGGTGTGGGGGGTTGATGCTATGTGTTACATGTTTGTTTATTGGACCCCTCACCCCCATATGCATGGCCTGTGAACATATGTTACTCGTAACTGCTGTATCATATCCTAGCTATATACATGTGTATATTTACAGTCACATATATATCTATATACATTACTATATACAGATATATCTGTATATGTATGCATACATGTATATTTATAGTTTGCTGTAGATATCTACATATATATATATATATATATATATATATATATATATATATATATATATATATATCAATATCACAACATATGGGTGTCTGCATATGTATATATTTATATGTGGGTATGTATCTGTATTCTGTCTCTGTATGTATACATTTTTACTACAGAGAGGGAGAGGCTTATCTCTATGTCGCTATGGGTAGATATACACACACATACCTCTACATATATACGTCTACATCTGGTTATTCCCTTCCTTGCCATATAGATTACACTTTGCTGTAGTGGGACTCGCAGTGGGTGTGGCTGTTCATTGGGCGATGCCTCTGCCCAATGAACACATTCACTTACATCCCTAGGGCTGTCCATATAGGCCCACATCAGCCAACACCTGCACACCTGGACCCATAAGTAGCTACCAATAGTTCCCCCACCTGCACCTTCTCAACAGCACCCATCCTTACTCTGGGTCCTGGTCTGTTCTGGACACAACACCACTACACGCTGCCCACTCTCCACTTCACGGGACCCATTTCATACAATTGTCTCGGCCCATGGGTCATCAGGGTTTCCCACCCTTGTTTTCTGAGTATGTATACACCCCAGCCAGAATGGTTGGTTTATCACCTTCTTTTGGTCTTGGCAATTTTTGGGGTGTCCCGCAAGGGACGCTACATTCTGTGTTCCAAGATTAGAATTCACTTGTGCACTGTGTATCCCCCCAGTTGTATCCTACCTGTGGTCTGGGGAGCAGTGGACTCTTTACATTGTTTGTGTGTATGTTTCCTGTGTCCGCTTGGGGAACGTCATGCTACGTGTTTCATGTTTCTTGCTTGGGCTCCTCACTTCCATTGGCATAGCCTGTGAACATATGTCATTCTTGTGTGCTGTTTCCTATCATAGCTGTATATCTGTGTATATCTACACACACACACACACACACACACACACACACATATATATATATATATATATATATATATATATATATATATATATATTTATGTTTATATGTATATATATATATATATATATATATGTGTGTGTGTGTGTGTGTGTGTGTGTGTGTATATATATATATATATATATATATATATATATATATACAGATATATATATATATGTCTGCAAATATATATATATATATATATATACATACATATGCATATATACATGTATATATATTTATATATATATATATATATATATATATATATATATATATATATATATATATATATATATATATGTTTGTGTGTGTGTGTCTGTAAAGCAATACATCCCCCGCGCAAATGCACTTACACATGCTTACTGGTGTTTATATATGCTTGACCTGCTTACTAGTGCCTTATTCATTAAGACGCTGACACTTCACTCCAGTTAACTTTTATAACTTTTAACTGATATTTTGCAGGTTGTACAGTGGCCAGATGTCGCAATATGTTCATGTGCAGATTACCTATGGTAAATGGTATGTGATACAGTGGGATTCGGTACGGGAATGTCTGTTCATTAGGCAGTTGATCTAGCCAATTCATTATTGCTGTGATGCTTCATTTGCATATATACCCATATACGCATGGCTCCTGGTTCTCCAAGCACACACCCCAATGCCTCCCTAACACTGCAGTCATCCATTCTCCAGTTGGATTTGCAGTGTATCCACACCACTACACATTGGCCACTCCCTACTCCTATAGACTCATCCCATTGGTTGACTCACTCCACGTATCCTCAGAACTCCCAAACGTTTAGTCCACAAACATTGGTGACATGAGCGACCAGAAGAATACTAATCGCAATTTTTGGGTTGTCCCACATGGGACACGTATGGGTTTATGTCAAGATTAGACTCTATACTTCATTACATCCTTACTCCCATTAGCATGACACTGCAATAAATTAATATGTATGACTATGTGGTAACTCACACGTTGCACATGAGAGCCTAATTATGTAAGTGTTCGGTGTATTTCTTTTACAATTAGACCAGTTTAGTAATTGGCGTTGCCATAGCAGGCGGATCACAGGAATGATTCCATGTGTGGAAAAGTCCTCACATTTGATTATTTTCAGCACAGCACTGACTTCGAACATTGTACACCCTTCTGCATTTTAGCAGTTTCATCCCATCTCTCTTCTGCACAACCTATTATTCTATCTACTGTCGAGGTTTGTAAGAGCACATTCATGTTATTTATGTCTGCAAATGGAATGTATGTGTTACAGAGATTGTACTTCTACATATTGATGTCTGTGTTTGTGTATGCATATAAACTTGTAACGAATTCACTGACCTCCATGGGACGGTCCAATTAGACCCAGCACATCCAACCCTGACACGTATGGCTCCATAATTTCATACCCATAGTTCCTCCACCCCACCCATGTTCAAAATACATACATACCATCCCTTGTCTACTTGTTATCGCAGCCATGACACACCTCCACACACTGCCTTCTCCAAAGCGTTAGGGGCCCTACACATATGTTGTCCCAACCCATGCATTCTCAGGCTCTCCCACCATTTAGTCCTTGAACATACCTGCCCTTGCTTGTGTAATGGTCGGATGGCCATTCATCATATCAATTTTTGGTTAGTCCCACCAGGGACTGCCCTCTGTGTGTAAAGTAGACTTATCAAATCAACAATGTTACTCCCACTGGTAATATCCTGCCTGTGGTGTGGGGAGCATTGCTTTGCTCAGTCCTGCCCAGCTGGATATGACCTATGCTGTCAGCACTATATAATACTGGGGTTGCTGTTGATTCCCTTCTCATTCCTTTTATATGCTTTATTTTTACGTCATTCTTTCTTCATAAATATATATATATATATATATATATATATATATATATATATATATATATATATATATATATATTATATATCTCTGTATATACTTATATACCTTTCCTATGCTGGGCACTGCATAGACACGCGCAAGTGCACTCAGACTTGCTTAATGGTACTTATATGTGTTTACTGCTGCTTATTTGTGCTTACACTTGCTTACTGGTACCTTATTCATTATGATAGTGCCACTTTGCTTGAATGATATTTAAGTTAAATATCTCATGCGATACTCTTATGTCAGTTTTATGGCAGAACGGCATTCATTTCACATGGAATATTATATGTGCTATTGTTGGGCTCGAACCGTTAATGCCTGTTTGTTAGGCTGATGCTCTAAACACTGCACTATTGAGACTTACATTGTTTCTGCATGTTTTTCTTTATTTGAATGAATATGATGTGTAAGCTACCCTCAGCGGAGGGTAGTGACACGCAGACACGCTGAGCTTTGCTTACACCTTCAATATTGCAGCAATTCGAATGCATAATAGGGACACAGGAACAGGGAATCTAATTGTGAAAGTTCTAGGGACAGGGCTCGACATTCCACTATGTGCTTGCGTGTTTACTACTTCAATTTTATTTCACTGTTCGTGGACACTCTTGTATGCTTAGCATACATTTCGGTATCCATGGACACTGACTTACTGACTTACTATTAGAGGCAGGCTCTACTAGTAGGCATAGTAGGTTTTGCAAGTGCTGGGGCATGTTTACGCCTCCGTAGAGCACTTGTACACACCCCTCTGTCTTGCACATGTTTCCTGTGCATGTTGAGGGTGCGGCGGCGCACCCCCATACATAGTCATATGGCGCTGCTGCACCATCTGTAGTGAGGATGCTCGGCGCAAGGCTAAAACCATCCTTGTGCTGAGCTTCTTGAATCCCGGGGTATGTGTCTGATATATGTGAGGGGGAAGCTATTTTTGAGTTCCATGCCCACTAAAATTTGCTTTAACAGGCATGAGAATGTGTGTGTGTGTGTGTGTGTGTGTGTGTGTGTGTGTGTGTGTGTGTGTGTGTGTGTGTGTGTGTGTGTTAGATTAGCAGTAAGTCTTTTTTTGCCTCTTCAAGTATGTCAGTGGATCATAACTTGGCTTCCCAACATATTTCGACCAAGACATCATAATGACATTTTAGACATATACTCATGACCTGTAATGATCCATAATGAATTACTGTTGTATTTAAGACAAGCACAGATGTTACGAAATAGACAAGATAGACTGCACAGGCTTGTAGCTACATTACTTTTTCGTAATAGAACTATTAACAGGATAGCGATGCATGCCATCCCATCACTACACTATTGGAAGAAATATGAACACTGAAAAGATGAACCATCATAAAGAACTTAACATCACTGGAGTTGTATTCATATAGGACAGGTTTATCTACAGACTACCTATTAGCAACATCCTTTATCTGAACCCTTCTTCAACTTTCACATGTCAAGTCCCCCAAGGCAGTTTCGGAGAAAATAAAACATTTGAAAAACTTTCACTGAAACTACTTTCCCCAAATCTCTGAGAAATCTTTTTCAGAGCAGCACCCCCCCCCCCCAATTAACACCTTCCAAAAATAAACACAACAAATACACATATAGTGTGTTTATATTGAAACAACCTTGCCTAAGACTGATAATCAGGGAGTTTATATTCCTACTAATACAAACTTTCAAACTTTTTCACCCCTGTCACCCAAGCTGTTAGATGTTATGATTGCACCAACATTAATTTTACAGTATTAGCTTAACCACAAAATGTGATAGCATTCTTGAAAAGTGAACATGCATTGACTATAAATAAGAATTTCTCTTTTAAGTCCTACATCACTGACTAGATTCAACGCTACTAAAAGGAGAGCATGATATCATAGGTTCATAGGTTTATAGGATGTTACTACGTGAGCAACCATAGAGCCGTTATAAGCCTAGCCATGTTAATCCCAGGTTGCCCAATTGTTCTTTGTTAGATGGACATACTTTACAGATAGCACCGACTACCCCTGTCCATGAGGGACATGGATGCTACCACCGGGTAAATTTGCAGTCACCCATCCATTTGTGCAGGTCATGATTGAATGGGGTCATTGAGGAGCTCTGATTTAAATAAATTGAAAGTTTATTCCAGAGCAGTGGCAATATATGGGAGACATATCTGTCTCTCCAGCTGTTCTGTTAATGTCACTGGCAGGGTGGAAATGCCTACAGTGAGTGATTCTAGTGCCATTTGAATTGCAGATGTACGGCATTTCCATCAGTTTGGGGTCAAAGACTGCCCTGTAGGCAAGGCACAAGTCACCTATCAGTAGTCCATATGATACAGAGTGCACTGACAGGACTTTTGGTCTATCCACGTAAGTCATGGTTTGGAGGGAATGCATCTTCTTAGTGAGAAATGTCTGTGGTCTCTCCAGTTGTTGCAGGTGTCTGGTGAAATATATACAGTGGGAGCATTTTGCTCTATTAATGGTCTGATTAGGGTCAAGTAAAGTGGGGTTATAACATCTTTAGACCTGGATGCAATGCTGTTATTTATGAGATGGGCAATGTAGAAGACTTTCCTTACCATGGTGGAAACCTGGTGGTCAAAATTCAGATTGCTGATGACCTACATTCCCCGATCTCACACCACTGGGTTTGAACTTAGAGGGGGTGCTATCAATATTGTAATCAGTGGGGAATTCCTTTTTGCCAAATGGGATAATAGTGCACTTTTTTGTGTTTAGTTTTACACCATGACTTTGGCACCAGTCATTTGTTTGTGTTAGCCCCTCCTGTAATATGTTAACATCATTGGGTGACTCAATGATTGCACCTAGTTTACAATCATTAGCAAACTTAGTAAGCCAAAGGCCATCTAATTCAGCCTGGACTTCTGAGGAATAGACTCTGGAATAGTCTGGCCATACATGTCAAGCCCTTGTCAAAAGGAACCTTGACAATTGGATGAGAGATAGGATCACGTCAGAAACCCTGATAGACAGGGGTCCAGGGAAGTAAATATTGTGGGAAGAAATACCAGAGAAGTGTTATGGCTAGGCTTGTATAGGCCCTAGGGCCAATAGCCTAGTACCAACCTATGAACCTATGAACATATAAAGGGCCCAGTACAGATCCTTGTGGTATGCCACTGGTGACAGGTCTACTGGTAGAGGTTGAGTTACCAACTTTGACAATACGTGTTCTGTTGTTGAGCCAGTTAGCTACTCGTCTAGTGATGTAAGGGTTAACACCTAGCTGGGAGAGTTTTTCAATGATACCCAAGTAGAGGATTGTGTCAAAGGCTTTGGCTAGGTCCAGATAGGTGGTATTCACTGCCTTACCTTCATCCAGAGCTTTGGTGACTTTCTCAAAGAAGTCTTCCAGGTTCAATAAGCACAATCTACCCTCACTGAAGCCAAACTGGATTGGTTCTAGAGTTTAAAAGTCACCTATGTCCTTCTTGATAAGGTTCATGATGATCCTTTCCATGGCCTTGCAAATGAGGCTGGTTAGACTTATGGGTCTATAGTTCCCATGGTTGGTTGATAGCCCCCTTTTATGCAAGGGGATTATTGTTGCTGTTCTCCATTCTGTTGGTACAAAGCCAGTACAAAGCTAGTTCTCAGACTATGGTTAAAAAAACAGCAAGTGGGTGAGCTAAGTCCTGTTTTAGATTACCTAGTAAGCAACTTGGAATATCTGGCCCCACTGAGGCCATTTTTTTGGCCTTGGAGCATGCAGATGTGACTTGATCTCTAGAGATACTTGGTATAGAACTGGTGTCAGGTATGCTTTGGGGTATGGCTGGTGGGGATAGGGGGGTGAAGTTTGCACCAAATCTGTTGGCTAGCAGGTTGGCAATTTTTTCCAGTATAGTGTGAGTAGTACTATCAACTACCAATTTGGCACATGGCTGACACTTCATTTTAGATTTTGGATGTAGTTAAAGAATGTCTTAAGATTTCCTTTGCTAGTGATGCTATTTTACCGTCATAATTAGCTTCAAAGAACTTTACAAGACTTCTGATTTGCTTGTTCAATCTGTGAAGGGAATTCTTACTCTGCTGTGGCAGGTGCCTCTTATTCTCGAACATTAGTTTCTTCCTTTTGTTATACAATCTGTTTATACTAGATGTCCTCCAAGGTGGCTTGTTTTTTTGAGAGGGGCTGGTTTTAATCCAGTAAGGTACAGCCGAGTCTATACAGTTGCTAAGAAGATTATACAGGGCATTTGTGTGCATCTCTGCATAGGAGTCATTATTGCCTGTGCCTGCAGGGGGTATAAAACTTTTTATACTGTCATTTAGTAGGCTTTTGTTTTGCTCCATTGGGAGTCTGGGGTCAAGTAGTTACTTCAAATGAGACTGATTAAGGTCTGACCTTACCAGGGAGGGCATCACACGGGGGCAGAGCAGTGACCACCCATGTAACCATGTTTTAGTGACTGCATAGACATCAGCATCTTCCAAGGTGAGGAATGCTTCCAGAGAGTGTAGTTTTGTGTTTAGACTCCTAGCATTAAGCAGCAGAACCTTGAGGTTGTCTCAAGTGGATTTTACTATGTCAGAAATGTTGTTTTGACATTGCCTAAAAAAGGCACTATGGGGGAGGCAAGCACCTTAGCCAGTATCTGAAAGCCTAGGAGAGACAGGTGCAGACCATCTCTGGCAAAGCAGCGTGGCCTGTTGACCATGCCTTCCCAGGCTGGACCCCCCTGGAATGACAGCAGAAGCTAAGCCAATTGTTTTTATCAAAACAGGTTTATTGTTTTAACATATAAGAGAAATATCATAACAATTTTATACAAGTAATTAAAAATAGGTATTATTATAATATTCAACAAAACAACTAAAGTATTTACAAAGACATCCACTACAATCAGATCAATTAATTAAACTAAAATACCATGCTATTGAAATTAAAATTTTTTTAACAAATTTTGTAAATTATCCCATACAATAAAATAAGATGTTTTTCTATTTGTTATAGTCCTAATTGTGTTTATTTCCATATGGCACACTATATTCATAACATTTTTAAATTCATTGAACGAAGGAGGTGTATAAATCCAATTTCTAGTTATTATTTTCCTAGCCACTGCTAGAATAGACCATAACAAGGGAAGCTTAACCTTTTTAACACTTTGAGGTACAGGTGTGTTGAATAATATAAGAGATTTAGAAATAATGAAATTATCTGTAAAAAGAGCCTGCAAAAATTCATTAATTGACTTCCAGTATTCTTTCAATTTTATACAGTCATAAAACATATGAGCCCAGTCAGCATTAATTTCTACATTACATCTCTTACATAGATTATCTTTATTATTTATTTTATTCATCATCAAAGGTGTATAAAAAGATCTATGTAAAAATTTCCATGTATAAAGTCTCCAGACAATGGAAGACGTAGTTCTATAAGCAGATTCCAATATATATTGTTTATCTTGTTGATTTGGTGGGTCCCCATTAATAGAAGTGAAATAATTCCAGTATCAATCTACACTGTAAAACGTTTCTTGTCTGATAACTTTATGTATGTATGAAAGTTTACCTTTATCAGAAACTTTATGTTGTAAATTTAATATCAAGTAATCAATCAGTGTTGGAATAGATTCTTTAACAGTTATAGACATTAAATCTATTTTATTAATGAGATGTTGTCTAAAGGTCTGAACCTCTAACCAGCAAGTTTCTCTTAGATCAAATTCTTGTTTTAAGAAATCTAGATTTTTAACTTTATTATCAGATATCAACTGATACCAGTACTTTAGATCATTATCTATAGCTAAATGAGTTCCTTCAGAAGTAGATGACAAAGCATACCCTGAGTATACATTATAGGAAATACAATAAAATTCCATTCCCTATACTTAGGGTGCATGAATATAAAGTTACGATAACTAATAATAATATTTAATGGGTAACAAACCATATGTTTAGGTGTAATAGGTGAAGTACAAAATTCCTTTAGTAACCATAACATGGAGTTATTTACAATCATATTTTTATGTGTTAAGGAGATTTTCATGAAGTGTATACTAATTAGCTCCCAATAATCTTTCCATTTTGTGACATATGACTGATCTATTAATAAAGTAATAACTTTTACAATAGAAGAGATAGTATATAAATTAAAGTCTGGAAAAGAAATACCCCCTTGAGACCAGCTATTAGTATGTTTCTTTAATGCAATCCTAGGTCTATTAGGTGCCCATAAGAAATTTAACATTAGTGCGTTCAGTTTCTTGATAATTATTTTGTAGGTGGAAGTATTATTGATTGTATTAAGTATAAAATCTTGGGGAATATTATCATTTTAATAATTGTAAGTCTCTCCTCCATGGTAAAAAACATATTATTCCAGGTATTAAAAAGATTTTGTATATTAAGAAAACAGGTATTATAATTATTATATATAATAGATTTAATATCTTTAGATAGTATTATACCTAAATAAGTTATCTGACCTGAATTGGGTACATATTTAGTAAAATCACTAATGAGAATATTTTTTCGTGTATATATAGGTAGTATTTTAGTTTTTTCTTCATTAAATATTAAACCAGAAATACTTTTAAAATTCATCATGTTATCAAATAGAGACTGTATAGAAGAATTAGATCCTGTTGATGTAATTAGAACATCATCTGCAAAAAGTTGAATTTTGGATGTTGTATTTTCATCTATTTCAAAACCCTCTATGTCAGAATTGTTTCTGATCAAATTAGCCCAAGGCTCCATTACTAAAGTGAATAATAGTGGAGAAAGTGGACATCCTTGTTTTGTACCTTTAAGAATGGGTATTTTTTGTGAAACATATGTTCCTACCTTAATATAAGCCAACGTTCCTTTGTATAAATGTTCAATTAGATTTACAAATGCATCCGAGAAGTTTGTGCACTTCATTAAGGTAAACAGATAGTCCCAACTTACTGAATCAAATGCTGAACTTATATCAAGACTAATAAGTGTTAAATCTTTCTTTTCCTATTTGCAAAATCTATTAATGTTAAAGTTCTTCTTATATTATCAAAAGTATTTCTATTTACAATGAAGCCTGTCTGATCTATATCTATAATGCCGGAATGATTGTCTTCAATCTATCAGCAAAGATATTCATAAACATTTTATAATCAACATTAAGTAATGAGATGGGCCGATATGAAGAACATCTAGTTGGATCTTTATTAGGTTTTAAAATTGGTGAAATAAATGTATATTGCCAAGATGGGGGTTATTAACTCAGTTTGGGCCAAAATAAAAACCTTATGTATTAATGAATATGTATTTTAGAAAGGATTTTATATATCTCTGGTATAATACCATCATTACCCGGTGCTTTGTTTGATTTAAGCTTATTTATTTGTGTAATAACTTCTGTATATGAAATACTCTTGTCCAATAGTTTAATTTGTTGTTTATTAAGCTTTTATTCATATTTGTGGTTATAAACTCCTTTATTTTATCTTTAGGTTCCATGTTAATATTATTATGGTTAATTTTGAGAAAGTGATTTCTAAATTCATCTAGTATTTCTGGTATACTAGAAACATTCTTCTTTTTCCTTAGAGAAAAGATTTCTTTGATATGGTTTTGTTTATTCAACCTTTTGTTTTATTTTTAAGTCTATGTAAGTATTTGGGGCTTATTGAATAAGACAAAACTTGTATTTCTCTAAAGTTATTTTAACTTTATGAGTTAAAATTTCTTTGTATTTCTCATTTAGTTTGTTTATTTCTTCAATAACTTTCTTGTCCATAATATTTTCTTTATTATTATGTTTATAAGAGTCTAATTTACTTTGAATATCTAACAATTCCTTATCCCAAGATTTCCTTTTATTATTATACCATCTGATACTTTGTCCATATAGATATGATTTTAAGGCATCCCAAACATAAACAATGGAGACTTCAGGAGTGTTATTTCTGTCTAAAAATGTTTTACTTCTGAAAGTATATATTCTTTATAGTCTTTTAGTTGAGTTAAGTATGCTGGTATCCTTTTGATCTGAACATTATGAGTATTTTTATCATGAATTCAAAACAATTGAATTATGATCAGAT